>NW_020838046.1:1816761-2036531 GCF_003676395.1 Aethalodelphis obliquidens
AAAAAAAAAAAAAAAAAAAAAAAAAAAAAGAATTCAAGGATGGAGAAAAGAGAGGGGACACAGAACAGATGGAACAAATGGAAAGCACAAAGTAATATGGTCTATTTAAATATAAACGTATCAGTACTTATGTTCAATGTAAGTGTGTAAGTGGACCAAATCTTCCAGTTAAATGACTTATTAGAGTGGAAAAAGTAAACAATATTTAATTATATGCATTTTATAAGCAAAACATCTAAAACAAGAAATAAAGGTTGAAGTTGAAAAGAGATTTGAGGGTCTTCCCTGGTGGCACAGCAGTTAAGTATCCGCCTGCCAATGCAGGGGACATGGGTTTGAGCCCTGGTCTGGGAAGATCTCACATCCCACGGAGCAACTAAGCCCGTGTGCCACAACTACTGAGCCTGTGCTCTAGAGCCCACAAGCCACAACTACTGAGCCCATGTGCCACAACTACTGAAGCCCACATGCCTAGAGCTCATGCTCCACAACAAGAGAAGCCACCGCAGTGAGAAGCCCGCATGCTGCAACAAAGAATAGCCACCGCTCATCACAACTAGAGAAAGCCCACATGCAGCAACAAAAACCCAATGCAGTCAAAAATAAATAAATTAATTAATTTTTTAAAAAAGAAAAGAGATTTGACTGAAACATTAACAACAACACATAAAGCTTGTGTATCTAAATGAATAGACTCGGAATACCAATTCTGGAACCAGCTGCCTTTGCTGGGTTCCCCAAAGCCAGCAGGAAGACGGCAGGAACATTGGGTGTGTGCCCTGTGGCTGCAGGAGTTGCTGTGCCTAAGACCACTCTGGCCCTGATTCTGACACCAGTGTGGACTTTGAACTTTTAAGATTTCTGTCATATGCTCTTGCATTTGCCACCAGCTCTCCTAGCAGCCACTCTTCTCTACACAGTGGGGACCTATGCCTGAGTTGGAGCACAGTCTCTATAGGTGATGGCTTTGATGCTCATCAGCTGCAATTATTTGTGATTATAAAAAATAAAACCTTTAAACAACAAACAGTATCAATAACAAAAATTTCCACTAAGAGAACATTGCCTGTTCTCTGGGCAATAGAATAGGCCTTGAAGATGCAGAGAAAAGAAATACAGACTGCTCTCCAGAATTTCAGTGTTAAGTGCAGCTGAAATCTCAGCAATAAAGGAGGTAAAATAGAGCTATCTACTTACTCTGCTTATGGCAGGTCACTGGCTTATGTGTCTTTCAGTTATTTCATATGTATTTATACAGCCCTGAAATATCTTCTATGTTTATAACAAATATTAAGTCACTTGTTTTCATAGAAACTTACAAGGAAGGTATTATTACAATCACTATTTTCCAAAATAGAAAACTAAGGTCCAGCATGTTTTCCTCACTGGAGCAGGACTCCACAGTTGTAATTTTCAGAGCTGGGACTAGAACTTGCCACTTGGCCCTGGAGTGCATGACCTTAACCACTGTGCTATGCTACCATTCTAATTTTAATGAGAATGTGAAGGTGCTTTGATTTTTCAGCTCAGTTTATGTCTTTCACATCTCAGTTATTTATGTAATAGTTATTTTCAAGTCCTTGTCTACTAATTCTTTTATAAGTATCACTTATGGGTTTGTTTCTATTGACTGGTATCTCTCCTTGTCATGAATTGGACTTCTTGCATACCTTGTAATTTGGGCCTGGAGGCTAGACATCATTAATTTTATGTTGGTGGTTGGTAGACTGTATATATGTGTGTGTGTGTGTGTGTGTGTGTGTGTGTGTATTTGTATTAGTCAGGGTTTTCCAGAGGACCTATTATATGTAATATACATATATCCCATTGTTTCTGTAACCAATATTATATTATATATAAAAGGAGATTTGTTATAGGAATTGGCTCACACAGTTTTGGAGGCCAAGAAGTCTCATGATCTACTGTCTGCAAGCTGGAGAACCAGAAAAGCTGGTGGTATAATGCAGTCCAAGTCCAAAGGCCTGGGAAGCAGGAGCTTGGATGTTCAAGGGCAGGAGAAGATGAATGTCCCAGGTCAAGGAGGGAGAAAGAAAATTCACACTTCCTCCACATTTTTTGGTGCTATTTCGGCCCTCAACAGATTGAATGATGCTCGCCCACATTGGTGAGGGTGGATCTTCTTCACTGAGTCTACCATACAAATGCTAATCTCTTCTGGAAGCATCCTCACAGAGACACCCAGAAATAATGTTTGACCAGCTATCTGGGCATCACTTCATCCAAACAAGTTGACACATAAAATTAACCATCACAGAATTATTTTAAATATTTTTAGACTTTTTAAAATGATGCAGTTGCTTTAAAGAGCTTGGTCTTTTGAGGATACTATAAAAGCTTTGTAAGGCAGGACCAGGATAGGCTAATGTGGCTTTGCTAGTGGGGCAATACATTTCTAAGGACTCTATAGCATGACCCACCAGGTAGGAGGTTTTACATTCTGACTTCTGCGGACACAGAATGACCCACTTGAGTGACCCCGGGGATTGTTCAGCTTGCTCCCCTATCCATGGTTCTTATCCAGCCTGGATAGTTTCCTCATGTGCATATACTCATTAGTGCCTGTGCAAAGAGTTCAGCAAACACCCATGAAGATCTCCAGAGTTCTCTCTGTGTGCAGGAACCTTCTCTTTATACTGTGGCCCTAGATTTATAGCTGCCTTTCCCTCCTCAAAATTTTATCCCTGTTTCCTTAACTTAATTCACTCTCTGCCTGGATCTCCTCATCACTGTATCCTGGAAGCTCTGCAGGCTCTGAGCTGGGGCAGCTTTGGGCCTCCCCTCACTTGCTACCTGCCTCTAGACCACTGTCCTGCGCTCTTCTCATCCAGTGTCTGAAATATTTCCTTTACATAGTTCATCTGGCTTTTTACTCATTTGATGTTGGAAGGAAGTCTGGATCTTATTATTTCATTAAAGGCAGAAGGGGAGGCTCTGAAAGGATTTTGAAATAAATTCTTGATTATTAACTTGGGACTGAGAATCTTTGTTACTTTTTTTAAAAAAATAAATTTATTTATTTATTTTTGGCTGCACTGGGTCTTTGTTGCTGCATGCAGGATTTCTTTAGTTGTGGCAAGTGGGGGCTACTCTTTGTTGGGGTGTGTGGGCTTCTCATTGCTGTGGCTTCTCTTGTTGCAGAGCATGGGCTCTGAGCATGGGCTCAGTAGTTGTGGTTCGAGGGCTCTAGAGCACAGGCTCAGTAGTTGTGGTACATGGGTTCAGTTGCTTCATGGCATGTGGGATCTTCCCGGACCAGGGCTCGAACCCGTGTCCCCTGCACTGGCAGGTGGATTCTTAAACACTGCGCCACCAGGGAAGTCCTGTTACTTTTATATAATGTAATTCTAGCTTACTTCTTAGTGTTAAGAATGTTAGATTTTTATTTTCAATAGTGTGATCTTCCATATTTTAACAGATTCACAAGCAAGGATTGTGAATTAATAGTGATTACCTCATGTTAAAATATCTTCATTTTTAAAAATTAGGTGATGACTGAAATATTAAAAATTTTAAGTCATTAAGAAAGAAAAGAAACTCAGGGACAAGAGAAGCTTTCTGGTTACAACATTCTATCAGTCACTTTTCTTTCTCTCTAAACTTTCTGTCTCAGCCTCAGGGCCTGCACCAGCTCTAAATTCCCCTCCCAGGCCCACAGGGGCATCTCTGAGGCTGACAGGGCCTGTGGCTTCCTGTACCTACAGCTCCGTCTTTGTCTACAGAGTGGTAAGCAGAGGGTAATCAAGGCCCCTTCTGAGGATAGATTACATTCCTGAAACAAAGGACGAGCCCTTTCAGGCAGTGAAATACTTAGTCAAAGTCCTTGTGTTCTGTGAGTTTTCAGATTTCGTTATTCATTAGTGAACTTGAACAATACCCAGGCACACAGATGCTTCCTGACAAGCCCTTGAGTACAGGGATTGGACATTACTTTTCCCAATGATGCTGGGTTCTGACCTTCTTGTTAATGTTTTATCCTCTCCCGCTGACAGACAAAAAGGCATGTGTGGGCCTTGTCAGTGTAGGGGGAGGGTCTCTGAAAACCACTCGAATATACAGAGTGAGTCATGCCAAGGTGCATCCACATTTCTCTGTCCCTTCCTGGCCAGTCCTTGCTGTAAGAATGGGGAATCCTTTGGAAGTTTCATCTTGAGTCAAGGAAGAAGAATCATGTACAGCAAAGACAACTGCCCAGAGTCTCAAGCCCAGGGCCACAAAGAAGAACTGGAAACAATGTCCCCAGATTAGTTTGTAAGACTTGAATATTCAAGAGGGCAAGTGAACACTGGCCCGTCATTATGGAGAAGCCCTACAGCAGAACCTCGGCCAGATTGGGAGGAACATATCCCCTCAGGTGTATGTCTCTTCTATATTCCACTTCATGATCCTTAGGTGACCAACATGGGCTGGCCTAGCTCATCACACTGCCCGGAGCAGAGTAGAGAATTATGAGACCAGCCTCTGCCCATGGTCCTGTCTTCACAAGACTGGAAAGGACTTCACACACTGAGCTTGCCCTGCCTCTCTCTCCTAGCTGCTCCTCAACAACTGAGGCCCAAAGCAACAATGCTGAGGGAATCATCTGGGGATATTGTGTAGAATGTTCATGGCCCCTGAGAAAGGCAGGTTCAGAGGCAGAGAGCCAAGGAGTAGGTCTGGGCCACCTAACCCAGCCCTGATGGTGTTTGTTCCAGCCAGCTCTTTCCTGTGCACACGGCCACCTCCCACTTCCCAGGACCAGCTCCAGGCTTGGTCCATCCACATTTCTGAGGGTCAGAGCTCTGGATCTGCCCCCTCAAAAGTGAACTATATTGAGACACTCGAGTACTGTTATGGGTTCTGTGAACCTTGGGTCCTGTCTGGTAATCTCGACACCCATTTCCTGGTCTTCTGTTGACAGACCTCAGGCCCAGCAGCAGTGGTAGACTCCATCTGATTCTGAACCAGATCCTGGTCTTAAAGACAGGACTTAAAGTCACGTAAATCTGGATCCCAATTCTGTTTGAGAGACAAGTGTTGCATCCATTGAATTGTATAATATCAGAAGGTTAACACTGTGAGTGGGGTGTGTGTGTGTGTGTATGTGTGTGTGTGGGGGGGTAGAGTTTGCTAAAATAATCCAGCCAGTCATTAACAGTATAAATATGAACATAAAAGTAATGATCTACAGGTATTAGAAATACTCCAAAAATACAACAAAAGATATTCCAAAATACAACAAAAGATATGAGACACACAAAAAAATAGAAAAGCATGGCCCATACGCTGGAAAATAAGCAGGTACCAGAAATTGCCTGTGAATAGATGTCAGATGAAACAGAAAAATACTTCAAAATAGCTGAAAAAGTACAATTGAGATGAAAAACTTGCTAGAGTGTCTCAATAGATTTGAACTAGTAGAAGAAAGAATTAGCAAACTTTAATGTAGATAATAAAAATTATGTAATCTGAAAAAGAGAGAGAAGAGAGAATGAAGAAAAATGCAAGGAGACTCACATAAATGTTGGCCATGGTTAAGTACACCAATGAATGCATAATGGGAGTATCAGAAGGATAGGAGAGAAGGGAGCAGAAAATTATTTTGAGGAAACAATAACTGAAAAATAACACAAATTTATTTAAAAAACACAATAACCTACACATTCAGGAAACTCAACAAACTCCAAGTAAAATAAATGCAAAGAGAGCCACAATTATATACATCACACTAAAAATACTGAAAGCCAAAACAAAAACATAATCTTGAAGACAGCAAGAGAATAACCCCTTGTCACTTATAAGGGAAACCTAATAAGAATAACAGCTAACTTCTTATCAGAAACAATGGAGTCTAGAAAGCAGTGGGATATTCAAAAAGCTAAAGGAAAAAAAAAAACCAACCTGTCAACCAAGAATCATATATTCAGCAAAGCTGTCTTTTAAAAAATGATGACAAAATAAAGACATCCCCAGATAAACAAAAACAAAAATTTGTTTCTACCAGACCCACCTAGCAAGAAACTTAAAACTTAAAACAAAACTTAAAAGGAAATTCTTCAGATTGTAGTTCAAATCCAAATGAAAAAAACAAAGCACTGGAAAAGGTAATTATGTAATTCTAATAGATAATATATATACATATTTCTTATTTGTCTCAACTGATTTTAAAAAGTAGTTGAATAAAACAGTAATCATGTAATGTATTGTCAAGCCTAACATTTAGAAAGGTATTATATTTGTCAATTATAGTACAAAAAAGGTGGGTGGAAACAAAGCTGTATTGGGATAAGAAGATAATTCCAGATGGTAATCCACAGGAACAAATGATGAGAACCAGAAATGATAAATAATGAGGTTAATATAACAAAAGCTACAAACATTTACTTGTACTCCTTTCTTTTCTCAGCTTCTTAAAAGTCAAAACATTACATAAGATAATCATTATAACAATGTACTGTTGGGTTTGTTATATTTATAGATGTAATATGTATAACAATAATACTGCAAAAGGGGGGGGAAAGAGAATATAATTATATAGAAGTAATGTTTCTATACATCACTGGAATTAAGTTAAAATAAATTTGAAGCTTATTTTGATAAGTTAAGATGTGTAAGGTAAGCCCTAGAGGAAGCATGAAGGAAACAACTTTAAAAATTATAATGAAAAAATCATAGAAATTAAAATGCTATTATGGAAAATATCCACTTTAATGTAAAAGACAGCAGTGTAAGAGGAATAGAGGAACAAAAAATACCTGAGACATAGAAATCCAAAAGTAAAATGTAGTTTGTAAATAAAATATTTTACATATGAGTAGATTACACAAAACATAATAAAAAGGCAGAGATCATCAGTCTAGATAAAAAAACAAGATCTATCTATATACTACCCATAGGAGACAAATGTTAGATTCAAAGATACAAAAAGATTAAAAGTAAAAGGATGAAAAATATATTTCATGCAAAGAATAAAGATAATTGCTGGAGTGGCTATACTAAAACCAGACAAGGTAAACTTCAAAACAATAAAGTTAGTAGAGATGAAGAGGACATTTATAGTGATAAAAGAGCCAATCCACTGAGAAGATAAAATAATTCAAGGTGCGTGAATCATTTTTAACCCCTCAGCTGTGTGAGTGTTCTATTGTACTATATCCTTGTCTACACTTGGTATTATCAGTTTTTAACATTTAAGGCATTCTGGTGTGTGCGTGGTGGTGTCTCATTGTGGTTTTAATTTGCATTTCTCAAAACTTGCCTCCTTAGCAAAGTAGGCACTGTATCAGTCTCATAATTTTCATTTCTCCAATAACTATTTTTGAATACCTTTTCATGTACTTAATTGACATTTATGTATCTTCTTTGGTAAAGGGTTCAAATAGTTTTTTAGGGGTTATTTGCCTTCTTATTTAACTGTGAATGTTCTTTATATATTCTGTGTTAAAGCCCTTAATCAGAGAAAAAGAAAATATAATAATTCAAAACATATATGAACCTAATAACAGAGCACGAGGCTCAGAGACCTCAGGGACAACATTAAGCACACCAACATCCGAATTATAGGCATCCAGAGGGAGAAGAAAAAAGAAATGGTCTCAGAAAATATGTGAAGAGATTACAGTTGAAAATTTCCCCAACATGGGAAAGGAAAGTGTCAATCAAGTCCAAGAAGTGCAGAGTCCCATACAGGATAAACCCAAGGAGAAACATGCCAAGACATAAATTAATCAAACTAACAAAAATTAAAATCAAAGAAAAAGATATTAAAAGCAGCAAGGGAAAAGCAACAAATAACATGAAAAGGAATCCACAAAAAATTAACAGCTGATCTTTCAGCAGAAACTCTACATGCCAGAAGGGAGTGGCAAGATATATTTAAATGATGAAGGGGAAAACCTACAACCAAGACTACTCTACCCAGCAGGATCTCATTCAGATTCAATGCAGAAATCAAAAGGTTTGCAGACAAGCAAAAGTTAAGAGAATTCAGTAACACCAAACCAGCTTTACAATGAAGGTTAAAGGAATTTCTCTAGGCAGGAAACATAAGAGAAGGAAAAGACTTACAAAAACAAACCCAAAACAATTAAGAAAATGGTAATAGGAGCATATATATCAATAACTACCTGAAATGTAAATGGATTGAATGCCCCAACCAAAAGACACAGACTGGCTGAATGGATACAAAAACAAGACCCATATATATGCTGTCTACAAGAGACTCACTTCAGACCTAGGGACACATACCAACTGAAAGTGAGGGGATGGAAAAAGATATTCCATGAGAATGGAAATCAAAAGAAAGCTGGAGTAGTTATATCTTCTTCTTCAATCCAAGAAGAAGATATAACAATTGTAAATATCTATGCACCCAACACAGGAGCACTTCAATACATAAAGCAAATGCTAACAGCCATGAAAGGGAAAATCAACAGTAACACAATAATAGTAGCTGACATTAACATCCCACTTACACCAATGGAAAGATCATCCAAACAAAAAATAAATAAGGAAACACAAGCTTTAAATGACACATTAGGCCAGATGGACTTAATTGATATTTATAAGACAGTCCATCCAAAAACAACTGAATACACTTTCTTCTCAAGTGCACACGGAACATTTTCCAGGACAGATCAAATCTTCTGTCACAAATCAAACCTTGGTAAATTTAAGACAATTAAAATCGTATCAAGCATCTTTCCTGACAACAACTCTATGAGACTAGATATTGATTACAGGAAAAAAACTATAAAAAATACAAACACACGGAGGCTAAACAATATGCTACTAAACAAGCAAGAAACCATAGAAGAAATCAAAGAGGAAATCAAAACATACCTAGAAACAAATGACAATGAAAACACGACGACCCAAAACCTATGGGATGCAGCAAAAGCAGTTTTAAGAGGGAAGTTTATAGCAATACAATCCTGCCTCAAGACACAAGAAAAATTTCAAATAAACAACCTAACCTTACATCTAAAGCAATTACAGAAAGAAGAACAAAAAAACCCCCAAAGTTAGCAGAAGGAAAGAAATCATAAAGATCAGATCAGAAATAAATGAAAAAGAAATGAAGGAAACAATTGCAAAGATCAAAAAAACTAAAAGCTGATTCTTTGAGAAGATAAACAAAATTGATAAACTATTAGCCAGATTCATCAAGAAAAAAAGGGAGAAGACTCAAATCAATAGAATTAGAAATGAAAAAGAAGTAACAACTGACACTGCAGAAATACAAAGGATCATGAGAGATTACTACAAGCAACTATATGCCAATAAAACATACAACCTCGAAGAAATGGACAAATTCTTAGAAAAGCACAATCTTCTGAGACTGGACCAGGAAGAAATAGAAAATATAAACAGACTAATCACAAGCACTGAAATTGAAACTGTGATTAAAAATCTTCCAGCAAAAAAAAGCCTAGAACCAGATGGCTTCATGGGCGAAATTCTATCAAACATTTAGAGAAGAGCTAACACCTATCTTTCTCAAACTTTTCCAAAATATAGCAGAGGGAGGAACACTCCCAAACTCATTCTACAAGGCCACCATCACCCTGATATCAAAAGGAGAAAAAGACGTCACAGAAAAAGAAAACTACAGGCCAATATCACTGATGAACATAGATGCAAATATCCTCAACAAAACACTAGCAAACAGAATCCAACAGCACATTAAAAGGATCATACACCATGATCAAGTGGGGTTAATCCAAGAAATGCAAGGATTCTTCAATATGTGCAAATCAATCAATGTGATAAACCATATTAACAAATTGAAGGAGAAAAACCATATGATCATCTCAATAGATGCAAAAAAGCTTTCGACAAAATTCAACACCCATTTATGATAAAAACTCTGCAGAAAGTAGGCACAGAGGGAACTTTCCTCAACATAATAAAGGCCATATATGACAAACCCACAGCCAACATCATTCTCAATGGTGAAAAACTGAAACGATTTCCTCTAAGATCATGAACAAGACAAGGTTGTCCACTCTCACCAGTATTATTCAACATAATTTTGTAAGTTTTAGCCACAGCAATCAGAGAAGGAAAAGAAATAAAGGGAATCCAAACTGGAAAAGAAGAAGTAAACCTTTCACTGTTTGCAGATAACATGATACTATACACTGAACAGCCTAAAGATGCCACCTGGAAACTGCTAGAGCTAATCAATGAATTTGGTAAAGTAGCAGGATACAAAATTAATGTACAGAAATCTCTTGCATTCCTATACACTAACAACAAAAATCAGAAAGAGAAATTAAGGAAACACTCTCATTTACCACTGCAATAAAAAGAATAAAATACCTAGGAATAAACCAACTTAAGGAGGCAAAAGAACTGTATGCAGAAAACTATAAGGCACTGATGAAAGAAATCAAAGACGATATAAACAGATGGAAAGATATACCATGTTCTTGCATTGGAATAATCAACATTGTGAAAATGACTATGCTACCCAAAGCAAGCTACAGATTCAGTGCAATCCCTATCAAATTACCAATGGCATTTTTCAGAGAACTAGAACAAAGAATTTTACAATTTGTATGGAAACACAAAAGACCCCGAATAGCCAAAGCAATCTTGAGAAAGTAAAACGGAGCTTGAGGAATCATGCTCCCTGACTTCAGACTATACTACAAAGCTACAGTAATCAAGACAGTATGGTACTGGCACAAAAACAGAAATATACATCAATGGAACAGGATAGAAAACCCAGAGATAAACCCATGCACATATGGTCACCTTATCTTTGACAAAGGAAGCAAGAATACACAATGGAGAAAAGACAGCCTCTTCAATAAGTGGTGCTGGGAAAACTGGATAGCTACATGTAAAAGAATGAAATTAGAACAGTTCCTAACACCATACACAAAAATAAACTTAAAATGGATTAAAGACCTAAATGTAAGGCTAGACATTACAAAATTCTTAGAGGAAAACATAGGCACAACACTATATGACATAAATCACAGCAAGATCTTTTTTGACCCAGCTCCTAGAGTGATGGAAGTAAAATCAAAATTAAACAAATGGAACCTTATGAAACTTAAAAGCTTTTGCACAGCAAAGGAAACCATAAAGGAGATGAAAAGGCAACCCTCAGAAATGGGAGCAAATATTGGCTAACCAAGAAACTGACAAAGGATTAATCTCCAAAATATACGAGGAGCTCATGCAGCTCAATATAAAAAACACAAACAACCCAGTCCAAAAATCGACAGAAGACCTAAAGAGACATTTCTCCAAAGAAGACATACAGATTCCCAACAAACACAGGAAAAGATGCTCAACATCACTAATCATTAGAGAAATGCATATCAAAGCCACATGAGTTATCACCTCACACAAGAGTAGCCATCATCAAAATATCTGCAAACAATAAATGCTGGAGAAGGTGTGGAGAAATGGGAACCCTCCTGCACTGTTGGTGGGAATATAAATTGATATAGCCAATATGGAGAACAGTATGGAGGTTCCTTAAAAAACTAAAAATAGAACTACCATAATACTATGGTAGTTCTGATGGTGCATTCTCTATGGTATAAAAATAGAACTACCATGAGCGGCCATGGCTCACAGGCCCAGCTGCTCTGCGGCATGTGGGATTTTCCTGGACCGGGGCACGAACCCATGTCCCCTGCATCGGCAGCTGGACTCTCAACCACTGTGTCACCAGGGAAGCCCTGTTTCAAACATTTTTGAAATTGCTCATCAAAGTATTTTTATGATGGCTGCTATAAAAATCTTTGTTATATTATTTTAACATCTCTGTCACCTAATTCTTGATGTTTACTAATTGTCTTTTTCATTCAAGTGATCTTCCTGGTTCTTGGTATGATGAAAGTCTTTTGTTGAATCCTGGAAAACTTGGGTATTATGTTATGAAACTCCAGATCTTATTTGAATCTTTTGCTTCAGCTGACTTGCTTTGATACTGCTACAGCAAATATGGCATTATGAAATTCCACCTCATAATGGCCATGTGGGGTAGAAGCTCAGCTTTCCTATTTGGCCTCCCTAGACACCCAAGGAGTTAAGGGATTCCTTTTTATTCCTTGATGAGGGTGGGATTTCTAGTTCCTCACTAAGCCTTCACTGATATCACTCTGGCTGAGACAGATAAGAGTGCCTTGTTTGCTCCCTAGTTGGCCTCCTATGGCACTATGGGGTGGGAGTGTGGCCTCATCACTGTTGGGCAGTGGTAAAAATTCTGTCCCTACACTAGGCTCCCTCTGATACCACCCCAGCAGGGAGAGGATGTGATGCTCTTAGTACTGAGTGGAAGGGAGGGTGGTGTCCCAGTTCCCCATGTAGTGTCCACTATTATTGCTGGGAAGAGAGGTTGTTTATTACCACCGGGCATGAATGAATGTCCTAGCTCTTGGCACTACACACACCAGCAAAGTTTTATGGCCCCTCTTTACAGCCTTATAAGGGTGGAAGTCTAGGCTCTCCATTCAGCCTTTGCTGGTGTGTGTAGTGATGGGACCAGTTTTTTTCCGTGTTGTTTGGCTGGAGTAGAGTGTTATTACCTAAGAGTTTTCTGTCTTGCTAGGGCACCCTGTTCCTGGTCCTTTGGCTAATGAAAGTAGGCTTTGTTGGGGTTTTGTAAATTTTTTTGTGTCTATGTCTCTTGCTGTTTCTGGGTTCCTGCTTCTTCAGCTCTACACTTGGGATATATGAGGCAAAAAGAACTACCGTTATCACCGGTCCTGAGGTTCCTAGCTGGCCTATATGCTTCTCTCCATTCTTCAGAATCTTCTTATGATTGTTTTAAATATAATATACAGGGGTTTAAAATGTACTTAGTGGGCAAATAGCAAAAAGTATATATCTGCCTACTCCATCTTCCTAGAACAATTTGATTTTTAGATTGAAAATTTTAGTTTGTAATCTATAACTTGATTATTTTATCCAACAATATATGCTAATATTGTTACTAATGATGTTTCTACCCCCAAAATACATAAGATGAACATTTAAAAATTTGTGTTAATCTATACCATTAGGAACCATGGAAAAACACAGTGGAATTTCTAGGGTTGAAAAGGCCAGGGACTATGTAACTTGAACCAGAATGGGGGCAGGAAAACACACGTCTCTTGACTTTTTGTCCAATGCTCTCATTGAAAGTTCTCTCTCAAAGAAAACAACAACAACAAAAAACTTAAAAATAGTTCTTGAAAGTTGTATTCCTTAAACAACTGTTTTTATAACCTGAAGCATACTGACTTACAATACTAACTGAAATTATATGTTCTCATTTTGAAAGCATAACTGCACCTTAATTAAAAAGAAAATAACACTGTCAGCTTGAAGAATTTTAGCATCTGTGGTATGTCAGTTTGTGCAGGACAATTGTCAAGCACTAAGAGCAGAGCTAACCTCTGGTTTTGTTTTTGTTTTTTTATCTTCTCACTAAACATTTCTCACAGACTGTCCCAAACTACTATTCTCAAGAATCCATCCTTCAGCCAGTTTCTCAAGCCAGAAACTTTGAACCTTCTGTCCCATCAGTCTTCCTAAAACAGGTTTCAAATTGGCCATTTGCTCCTCAGAAATATACTGATTTAATATCTAAGGATCATATCCAAATTCCTGTACTCTCAGATAGCATTTAAAGTTTCTAATAACCTAACTCTAGTTTTCATTTCCAATATTATTTTTTCTTTTATCCTACCAGGAATCCTCCACATCAGCAAGGCTTGTTTACCTGCTGGTCTCTACAGATGCTACATACACTCTCCTTCTGAGCCTTTTGCTCCTGTGGTACTCTTGTCCTTGCCATCCCCTTCCTCTCTCTAGGTATTATGATTCCATTCATCCTTCAGATTTGGATGATAAAAAAATTTGCTCTGAGTTCTTAAACACATATTGGTCACTTCATCAAGCTTCTACTTATTAAGGAAGAAACCTGATCTTATAAACACATACAACGTAGATGATGATGTATCATGACCAGGTAGAATTTATTTCAGGAACACATCGGTTAGCATAAAAATTCAGTCCATATAATCACCTATTAAAAGTGTGAAGAGAGAAATTATGATTATTTCACTAAATGTAGAAAATAAATATGACAAAATACTACTCCCATTTATGATAAAAACTCACAGCACACTGGGAATACAGGGGTATGTTTCTATTTTGATAACAGATATCCACAGACAAATTAAAGGTAGCATCATTAAATGGTGAAAAATGAATGCCATCATTCATATTCAACATTGTACTGGCTTGTATATAGTACTATAATGTAAGAAGAAAATTTTAAATGTATTACAACTAGAAGAGAAAAATAAAATGGTCATTATTTACAGATGATCATTGTGTTTGCAGAAAATTCCAAAGAATCTACAAACAAGCTATTAGAAAAAGTCAATTTAGCAAGGTTATTGGCTATACGGTCAATATATAAAAATCAATTTGTTTCTATGTACTAGTAACAAATAATTGGAAAATGAAGTTTAAAAAATACTACTTACAAGAGTACAGTGAGGACATCATGTCCTCTTATGCTTCCTTTCCATTGCACAAACCTTTCCCCTATGTGAATGTCTTTCCATCTATCTCCACACACTTGTTGAACTCCTATAATCCTTTCCAGTCTCTGTTCAGACTTATCACTCTTTTAAAGCATTCTTTCTTATCCTAAGTACTTTTTAAACTTTAATTTACCAGCAAATTCTTTTCTTAAAAAAAAAACACAAAAAGTAACACAGATATCAAACATATAGAATAAAAGTGGAGCTTTCTTACTGAAACATGAGTATAGAGTGAACTCAGAGCCATGACTTCCTAAAAAGTCTCCAGAACACAGATTGAAACTCATTAACATTTTTAAGCACCCAAAGATCCAAAAATTGCTACTATAGTCAACATCTTAAAAAAGTGAAATCCTTCTCCGGCTTTACAGAAAATAAGGTCGATAGAAATTCCTTCACCTTCAAATTAAACAGAAACTTATCTGCATTCCTATCTTTCTGTAGGCTACCTTTCTCTCCAGCCTAAGGTAAATTCTTCCACCTATGCTCTAATTCTTTCAGAATCTCTCAGAAAATATGTTCCACACAATGATCTCATTAGTTCATCTTCAACATGTGTATACATTGCCTCAATTATTAACACAGAAATGCTCCCTAAGTAATTTTGTCCCTTCTAAATGCAACCCTCTTTTCTTCCCTTCATTTAAACTTCTTGAAACATAGTGTAAAACAGCCCACTAGTTCTCATCTTCTAACCTAGAATAATGTGGCTTCTGTTCACCCTAATTAACAGAAATTGCTCTTGCCAAGGTCTCCAACATTCTAGCTACCAATTCCAATTTATTCTGTTATGTGATCTGTAGCACCTGACACTACAGAGATTCAGTTCTCCTTTGGGCTCAGTAACATCACTCTTCTGGCTTTTCTCCTACCTCTAGGGCCATTACATTTCATCTTAGTTAAATTCCTTTTCCTCTACCAACTCCTTATTTACTGATATTTTTTGTGGGGTTTATCCATGATCCCTGCTTCTCATTTTAATCTGTACACTCTGCTGGCCAAGTTCACATAGTGTGGTTTTGACTACCAACTGTGTATTTTAATTACTCTGAATTCTAGTCTTCTGGCTCTAGTCTTCTAGGTTTGTCTGTTCAGCTGTCTTCAACCTCCTAAATTCAGTCTCTACACCTTACTGCCAGAACAATTTCCCTTATATAAAATCTTTCATTGGTTCTAGAAATTTCAGAATCAAATTCAAGTTCTTTAGGATGGCAGTAAGACCTTCAGTTCTGCCTTCTTCTCAAGCTTCAACCTGTCATTCTCACAACTTAACAGATGTTCTACAAACATGTCATGCTGTCACCCACCTTTACCTTTGCTTATGTGGCTCCCTCCCCTTGAAGCACTCATCTCACTCTCTGGAGAATTCCCATTATTCTTCCAAAATTGGGCTCAGGAATGACTGTCCCTGCTCCTTTGGGGCTCCCTTCGTTAGGTCCATTCCTTCTTTCCGCATCCTGCACAAATCTCTACAGTATTTGTGTTCTGTAACATAGTATCATTGTATCATCTATTTCTCTGTGAAAACTACTCTAACACATGGTAATTTACTTACTTTGTTACCTCTTCAACCCCCTCCTTTTGCCCCTCAATTCATGACTTCTTGAAGGCCTGTTCTTTTCTCCTGAACAATTTCCAGTGCCTGGGATAATACCTGGCTCAGGGGTTAAAGAAACATTTACTGAGTAAACTGGCTTTTAAATGGTTTAGAATTCTTTCCCTTCTTTTATTTTCGTTTGGAGTCTGAGATTTTTAAAAATTAGAAAACCTCAAGTGGGGAAAACATGCTTTTATTTCATGAAGTTGATCCCTTTTTAAGACTTTGCTACAGGTGATAGGTTCTTAGGAATTCTTCTGCAGTGAACTAAAAAAATAGCTTTAACTTTAAAGTGATTACTTAATCAAAGTATATTTTTCCTACTTAAATTAGCATGCTGTATAGAACATAGCAAGTACAGTTATAGAATAAATATGACTTCAGTACAACAAAGAAAAATAATTCTAAAAACAAAATTAGAAATTGCATAAAAATTTGGGAAACAGGTGTAGTTTGGAAGTATCTAGAAAAATAAAGGAGGAAGAGAACAGAGGGTTTTGTTTTTGTTTTGCCTCTTTTTTGATGAAAACCATGTACAAAGTTTGACAACAGTTTAAGAAAAGGCAAGTTCCAGACTGAGGTAGTTTGCAGTTTATTTTTATCTATTATTTGGTCCTTGGCTCTATAAATGCATATATTTTAAGATTTTGTTTGCTATTAAAATGTTAGTTGTAATAAATATGCTATTAGCTTATACAGTTGGTTTCTAATGAGAAATCCAGCACCCCTGCACCCAAATTTTTCTGTTTATATGTTGCATAAAGTGTATAACGCTGTATAAGAGAAAAACCTTACCTTTTATCTTACAAATGGCCAAAATCAATATTTTGTGATTTGTCTCAGGATATTTAAAAAAGTGACTGACAGGTATGAAAGTGTCCCACGTATTTATTACACAGTTAAGGTTTATCCTTAGACTTTAATAACTGTGAGGACTAAATTAAAATAGAAATTTTATCATATTCATTACATTTACTAAATCATTCTCTAGTATGTATACAGTTGTCCCTCAGTATCTATGGGGGACTGTTTCCAGGACCCCCCCAACAGATACCAAAATCTGAGGATGATCAATTCGCTTATATAAAATGGTGTAGAATTTACATATAACCTATGCACATCCTCTCTAAATCATCTCTAAATTACTTGTAATACCTAATACAATGCAAATGCTATGAAAATAGTTGCCGGTGTGTGGTAAATTTAAATTTTTGGAACTTACTGGAATTTTTTTTCTGAATACTTAAAATTTGCAGTTATTTGAATCAGTGGATGTGGAACCCAGAGATAAGCAAGGCCAACTGTATTCTAATAAGCTTTGGTTTAAGGATTTCACACATGCAAATCCACTTTGAAGGAGTTCTCTTCAATGTGAATTTTATAATGGTTAGTAAGGGACGACCTCTGGCTGAAGAGTTTCCCACATGCATTACATTCATAGGGTTTCTCTCCAGTATGAATTCTTTGATGCGCAATAAGTGATGAGCTCTGCCTAAAAGTTTTCCCACATGTACTACATGCAAAGGGTTTTTCTCCTGTATGAATTCTTTGATGTTGAATAAGAGCTGCACTTTGGCCAAAGGATATCCCACATTCTAGACATTGATACGGTTTCTCTCCTGTATGAATTCTCTGGTGATTACTAAGGGATGAGTTACACCTGAATGTTTTCCCACACTCATTACATTTATAGGGTCTTTCTCCAGTATGCATTCTCTGATGTTGAATGAGAGCTGAACTTTGTCTGAAGGCTTTCCCACACACTTTACACTTACATGGTTTCTCTCCAGTATGAATTCGCTCATGAATAATGAGTGTCGAGTGGGAACTTAAGGCTTTACCACATTCATTACAATTATACAGTTTCTCTCCCGTATGAATTATTCGGTGTCTATTAAGTCGTGAAATAGAAGTGAAACCTTTTCCACATTCATTACATCTATAAGGCTTTTCTCCAGTGTGAATTCTTTCATGTTGAATAAGAGATGCACTCTGACTGAATGCTCTCCCACATTCACTACATTTAAAAGGTTTCTCTCCTGTGTGAATTCTCTGATGATAACGAAGAGATGAACTAGACTTAAAGGTATTGCCACATTCATTACATAAATAGGACTTCTTTCTGAGATGAATTCTCTGACATCCAGAAGGGGATGTGCTACAACTGGATGCCTTCCTTCCTGGGTTATATTTGTGGGGATTTTCTCGAGCGTGGATTTTTTGATGTATAAAAAGGGTAGACCTTTTGCTGAAGGATTTACCACATTCTTTACATCTATAGGATTTTTCCACAGTATGGGTTCTTAGGTGTTTACAAAGGGATGCACTATGGCTGAAGGCTTTTCCACATTCTTTACATATATAGGGTTTCTCTCCAGTATGAGTTCTTTGATGTTGAATAAGGGCTGAACTTTGGCTGAAGGCTTTCAAACATTCTTTACATTTAAATAATTTCTCTCCAGTATGGTTTTTCTGATGTTTACGAAGGGATGAATTGTGAATGAAGGCTTTTTCACAAATGTTACATTTATAGCGTTTTTCTGCTGTCTTGATTTTTGGTTGGTTAAGTAAATTTGAATCCTGCCTGAAGCTATTTCTTTGTATTTCATATTTTGAGGGTGTTTTTTCTCTAGCAGTCTTTTGTTGCTTAACAAACACTGATTTCAGGCTGAAATTCTGGCCAAAGTCATTATTTTTATGGCTTCTTTCTACAGTGAGGATCTTTGTATGGGTGACTGAAATTATTTGTAAACTTTCATTTTTGTCCTTCTGTTTCTTTATTCTGTCTTCATATAAGCAGGATTTTTCTGATATGAAGTTCCAGGGTTGATTTTTTTTGAGTCTTTTCCTTACTGGCCCCCAAAATGATGAGTCTTGAGTTTGAGTTGACTTTGTGGTTTTAGGACTGCTCTTACATCCTGAAGAAAACAAAAAAAGAAAGAAATTGCCAATGATCCACATGATTAGCTGAGACTAAATGTGTAGAAGGACTAAATATTAATGATATCTAAATAAGGCATTGCTTTCTGGCTAAAAGAAACTAGCAAGAGGAAAAAATAGGAAAGTAACAGTGTTACCGTATAAAATAATAATGGATGAGAGCTGGAGTACTAGGGTGAATAAAACAAAGATGCTCATTTAAAGAAGGTGAGAGTATACACATTACCAGGAGAATGGAGAGAAGGCATCAGAGGAGGAGTATGAATTGGGAAATGCAGTCTAGTATCCAAAGCCTATGACAGACTCATACATTATCTCCATGACATCACTCTCATTTCTGTAATTATTTCTAATCTTGAATGTCTTCCCTACTTTTCCTACATGTCAAACTTCTCTGTAGCCTTCAGATTCAGTTCCAGTGTTAAGCTCCTCTTTGCACCCTTTCCTGACTCTGAGCTCCAAAAATCTATTCCCCTTATTATACCACTTAACCACAGTATATTATAATATGTACCTAAGGGAAAAAATTATGAGTATAGAGATAATGAGAAAGCCTTAAAAAAATTCAGCACCACTGATAATAAAAATATTCAAGAAAAACAGGAATTGAGGGATGCTTCCTCAACAAGATAAATACATATACTTCAGTCCTAAAGCCAGTATCTTATTTAATGAAGAAACTCTAGAGACATTTCCACTATGATCAAGAACAAGGCAAGGATGCCCATTACTTTCACTTCTCTTCAACATTGTACTAGATGTATCAACCAATACAAGTACACAAGCAAAATCAATTAGAGGCATAAGCATGAGTAAAGAGGAAATAAAACTATCTCTATTTGCTGATGATATAATACTATAGCTGAAATTAAACCTCAGAGAATCAATGATAAACCTTGATCAGTGACATACCAAGATATAAAATTAACACACTAAAATCAATAATCTTCATTTATACAAAGATTTAGGGAAATGAATTCACAAGAAATATGAAAAACTTATATGGGAAAAAATTTTAAAGTCTTTAAAAATTTTTTTTAAGATTTTTTTTTATTGTTGTTGTGGACCATTTTTAAAGTCTTTATTGAGTTTGTTACAATATTGCTTCTGTTTTATGTTTTGGTCTTTTGGCCCCGAGGTATGTGGGATCTTAGCTCCCTGACCAGGGATCAAACATGCACCCCCTGCATTGGAAGGTGAAGTCTTAACCACTGGACTGCCAGGGAAGTCCCTAGAACAGTCTTGAATAACATTAAAGTCACCTGAAAAACCTCTCCTATTCTTGGATAAAACACTTCAATGTTATAAAAATATAAGGATTAAGAAATATATATATAAAGATATTTTAAATCCTGCTGTAATTAACAACATAACTTTACAACTTAAGGAACTAGAAAAAAAACCAAACTAAACCCAAAGCTAGCAGAAGGAAGAAATAATAAAGACAAGAACTTAGATACATAAAACAGAAAATAGAAAAACAGTAGAGAAAAAAAATCAACAAATGCAAAATCAGTTATTTGAAAAGATGTACAAAATTGACAAACCTTTAGTGAGACTGACTAAAAATAAAAGAGAAGACA
The DNA here is from genome assembly GCF_003676395.1 of Aethalodelphis obliquidens. Lineage (NCBI taxonomy): Eukaryota > Metazoa > Chordata > Mammalia > Artiodactyla > Delphinidae > Aethalodelphis > Aethalodelphis obliquidens. The sequence goes on from NW_020838046.1 coordinate 1,837,443, forward strand.
CAAAGTACTAAAATCAGAAATGCAAGTTGGCAACATTACCACGGAGTCAAAAGAAATAAAAAGGATTATAAGGAAAAACCATGGATAACTGTATGACAAAAAATTGTATAGCCTAGATGATATGGACAAATTCCTAGAAACACAAAACTTACCCAAACTGAATTATGAAGTAGAAAATCTGAACAGACATATAACTAGTAAAACAATTGAACCAGTAATCAAAGCCTCCCAATAGTAAAAATGCTCTGTACCAGATAGTTTTATTGTCTATCAAATATTAAAGATGAACTAACACCACTCCTTCTGAAACTCTTCCAAAAAACTAAAGAGGAGGCAATATTTCCTAACTTATTCTATGGGGCCAGCATTGCCCTGATAATAAAGCCAGACAAAAACCCTATAAGAATAGAAAACTAAAGACCAATATTCTTTGTGAATATTGATTTTAAAATCCTCAATAAAGTACTAGGCAAAGAGAATTCAGAATATTAGAATGATTATACACCGTGAGATTTATCCTTGGAACGCAAGAATGGTTCAACATATGAAAACCAATTAAAGCAACACATCACATTAACAGAAAGAAGACACAAAATCACATGATCATCTCAAGTGATGTAGAAAAAAGCATCTGACAAAATTCAAAATTCAACACCTTTTCATGATTAAAAAAACCCCAAAACACTTAATAAACTGGGACTGGAAGGAAAATATCCCAACACAATAAAGACCATCCTTAAAGAACCCATAGTTAACATCATACTCAATGGTTAAAGACTATAATCTTTTCCTCTGAGATCAGGAACAAGATAAGGATGCCCACTTTTATCACTTCAACCCAACACAGTATTGGAATTTCTAGCCAGAGCAATCAGGCAAGAAAAATAAATAAAAGGTATCTAAATTGGAAAGGAAAAAGTAAAATGATCTCAGTCACAGATGACATGATCTTTCTTAAAAATTTATTTTTTTGAAGTATAGTTGATTTACAATGTTGGGTTAATTTCTGTTGTACAGCAAAGTGATTTGAGTTACACATACATACATTCTTTTCATATTCTTTTCCATTATTTATGGTTTATCACAGGATATTGAATATAGTTCCCTGTGCTATATGGTAGGATCTTGTTTATCCATTATATATATAATAGTCTGCAACAGATGACAACAGATGATCTTATATATAGAAAATGTAAAGGTTCCACAAAAAAATTGTTGGAATACACAAATTCAGCAAAGTAACAGGATAAAAAATCAACACAAAAACAGTTGTGTTTTTATCCTCTAACAATGAACAAGCCAAAACAGAAATACAGAAAAGGATTTCATTTACGATAGCATCAAAAAGAATAAACTACTTAGGAATTAACTCAAAGGAGGTAAAAGATTTGTACACTGAAAACTACAAACACTGCAGAAAGTAAAGAAGACATAGGTAAATGGAAAAACATCAGGTATTTACAGACTGTAAGATTTAATACTCATAAGATGGCAATACTACCTAAAGTGATCTAGAGATTAAATGCAAGCCCTTCAAAATTCCAATGTCGTTTTTTTTGCAGAAATAGTAAAACTCATCTTAAAATTTATATGGAATCTCAAGGGACCCTGAAAAGCCAAAATAATCTTGAAAAAGAAGAACAAATTTGGAGTACTCATACTTCCTGATTTCAAAACTTATACAAAGTTACAATAATCGAAGCATTGTGGTACTGGTATAAAGATGAACATATAGATCAATAGAATAGGAAGTCTAGAAATAAACCTTCACATATATGGGCAAATGAATTTTGCCCATAAAAAGGTGCCAAGGCTATTCAATGGGGAAAAGACAGTCTTTTCAACAAATAGTGCTGGGAAAGCTGGATATCCACTTGCAAAAAAAATGAAGCTGGACCCTTTACCTAACACCATACACAAAAATTAACTCAAAATGAATACATGACTTAAATGTAAGATCTAAAACTATAAAATTCTTAGACAAAAACATAGGGTAAAAGCTTCATGACCTAGGATTTAGCAATGATTTCTGGGATAGGATACCAAAAGCACAGGAAACAAAAGAAAAAAATAGACAAATAATTGGATTTCATCAAAATTAAAAGCTTCTGGGGGAATTCCCTGGCAGTCCAGTGGTTAGGACTCAGCACTCTCACTGCCAGGGCTAGGGTTTTATCCCTGGTCAGGGAACTAAGATCCTGCAAGCCAAGCAGTGTGGCCAAAAAAAAAAAGAAAAATTAAAAATAAATAAAAGCTTTGGTACATCAAAGAACACTATCAGCAGAATAAAAAGGCAACCTACAGAACAGGAAAAAATATTTTCTAATTACGTATCTGATAAAGGGTTAATATCCAGAATATATAAAGAATACCTACAACTCAACAATAAGAAAACAAACAATCCAATTCAAAAATAAGCAAAGAACTTGAATAGACATATCTCTATAGAAGACATACCAATGGCCAATAAGCACATGAAAAGATGTTCAACATGTCAGGAAATAAAAATTCAAACCACAATATTCCACTTCACGTCTGTTAATATGGCTAATATATATGTGTGTGTGTATATTTTATACACATGTGTGTATGTGTGAGTGTATACACAAAGAAAATAACAAATGTTGGCAAGGATGTGGAGAAACTAGAACCCTTGTGCACTGCTGTTGGGAATGTAAAATAATATAGCCACAGTGGACAACAGTATGGCAGTTCTTCAAAAAGTTAAGCAGAGAATTACCATGGGATTCAGTAATTCCATTCCTACAGATATACCCAAAAGAATTGAAAGCAAAGACTCAAAGAGATATTTGTATACCCATGTTCATAATAGCATTATTCACGGTAGCCAAAAGGTGGAAACAACCCAAATGTCCATTGACAGATGAATGGATAAACAAGAAGTAGTATATACATATAATGGATTATTATTCAGCTTTACAGAGAAATGAAATTGTGATAGATGCTACAACATGGATGAACCTTGAAGACATCATGCAGCATGATATAAGCCAGACACAAAATGACAAGTGTTATATGATTCCAATTCTGAGGATTCTAGAACAGTCAAATACAGAGACAGAAAGTAGAATAGTGATTACCAGAGGCTGGGGAGAAAAGCAGATGGAGAATTATTATTTAATGGGTAGAGAGTTTCAGTAAGGGATTATAAAAAACTTCTCCAGATGGATAATGATAATGGTTACAACACTGTGAATGTACTTAATGGCATCAAAGTGTATACTTACAAATAGTTAAAATGGTAAATTTTACATTATTTTTATTTTACCACAATAAAAAAAATAATTAGGGGACAAAAAAATGTTTTGTTGAGAATTTGGGTAAACTGGAACCTACATACATAGCTGGTGGGGATGTAAAATAGTAAGTACAACTGCTCTGGGAAACAGTTTGGTAGTTACTTAAAAAGTTAAACATAGCCTAAACATATGACTCAGTAATTTCATCCTAAGTATACACCCATGAGAAATGAAACATATGTCAAAATAAAAACTTTTACACAAATGGTCATAGCAGCATTATTTGTAATAACCAAAAATGGAAACTCAAATGTCCATCAACAGATGAATGGATAAACAAAAGGTGATATATCCATACAATGGAATATTAGTCATCCATAAAGAGGAATGAGGTACTGATACATATTACAACATGAATGAATCTTGAAAATATGCTAAGTAAAAGAAGCCAGATAGAAAGAGCTACATATTATATGATTCCACTTACATGAAATGTCCAGAATAGTCAAATCCACAAAGACAGAAAGTAGATTAGGAGTTCCCAGGGGTTAGGAGGATGCAGGAATGTGGAGTGATTGCTAATTGGTACAGGATTTCTTTCTGGGGTAATGAAAATGTTCTAAAATTAGTGGCAATAGTTGAAGATCTTTGTGAACATACTTAAAACCATTAAATTGTACACTTTAAAAGCATGAATTTTATAGTATGTGAATTATACCTCAACACAGTTGTTTAAAAGAGAGAGAGAGAAAAAGCAACAATTCCCAGCATCATAGCCCTGTATGCTCCTGATCCTCACTTCCCCAGGTAAAAGGCTCTGTGATGAGCAATGGTAGACTGAAAAAAAATGCCAGAGAAAGGAAGAACTCTAGCAAAGAGCCTGAAGAAGAGCTGAAGTGACCACCGGAAAGATTAATCCCACTTTGAATTGAAAAATATGAAAAAAATAACCAAGAAGATCGGAACAGGAGCACAGGAAACATAAAGTACAGCTTAATTTAAATTCCCAGCTCACAACACTAGAAAAACTAAGTAAATGGAAAGAAAGCCATGGAAGAAAAAAGTAAGGATAAAAACAGGAATTAATAATGAAGAGAACAGATATCTCTATTCAAATCTATGAAAACCTATATGAAACAGATAATTCTCTAGAGAAATGCAGGTTACCAAAACTGACCCCATTACAATTAGAAAGCTGGGACAGACCAATTATCATTGAAAAAATTAAGTTATTAAAGAGCAATCCTATAAAAAAGCACTGGAGAATTCTACCAAATCTTGAAGGACCAGATAGTCCCAAGGCTCTATAAATTATGCCAGTGCATTTAAAAGAAAGGAAAAGTTCCTAGTTCCTTTTATGAAGGAAATATAATATGAAAACAAACCAGATAATAATACAAAGAAAGAAAACTACATAACAGTATCAGTTATCAATATCAGTGCAAACATTCTAAGAAAATTATCTTTAGCAAACAGATTCCAACACTGCATTATTCCAGGAATGCAAGCAAAGTTGCTTCAATATTAGTATATCCATTAATATTATATAGTTTCCTCTTCTACCTTGTGGGTTATGACCAGAAATCATCTCCTACTCACTATAAATTCCTCAATATGACACTCAAATTACAATTTTTGTTTTACTAATCTTCTTTAAACACAGTTTTTTAATCTTTTTGAACAATGTCAAATACTCTTAGTTGATATACACACATTTTTTAAACTCATATTAGAAATTGTATTATAGAATAGTTGGGTTGTGGGGAGGTTTCAGGACCAATCCAAGCAGGGAAACAGGTAGGCATTATTGAGGTAGTGTATGGAAGTGTCAAAATATAAGATGAAGCCAAAAGTTGTGAGCTAGGAAAAGCCAGTATGTGCCTCAAGCAAGAGGCAATAATGAATTGCCTGCAATACTGAAAAGTCAAGGGTCAGTAATATGGACAGCCAAGGACAGAAGGAGGTAAAGGAGGGCTAACATGGTAATAGTAAAAAACTGAATTCAACTAAAATTTTATTAAGGCCATAATTCAATGATTTCAGCTAGAATATTTATATGGTTCACTGAACTATAAAAGATAGCACAGGGTTTCCCTGGTGGTGCAGTGGTTGAGAGTCCGCCTGCCGATGCAGCGGACACGGGTTCGTGCCCCGGTCCAGGAAGATCCCGCATGCTGCGGAGTGGCTGGGCCCGTAAGCCATGGCCGTTGAGCCTGCATGTCCGGAGCCTGTGCTCCACAACGGGAGAGGCCACAACAGTGAGAGGCCCGTGTACCGCAAAAAAAAAAAAAAAAAAAGATAGCACAGTTATAGTTTACAAAAAGTCAAATTTCAATAGGTAAGTTTTAAAGTAATGTTGGAACTAAAATGGAAAATAAAATATCCTGTAAATAAATCTCTGGCTCTGTTTTCTAAAGGAGCTCTAAACAATATCATCCCACCAGTACATGTGTGTTACAGTCTTCAAGATTTTGATCTCTAACACTAAAATGAGTGAGGACTCCTTAGAAGGATGGCTATTTCCTTTATGGCCTATGAGAGGTACAAAATATGTGTGAGATTTCTTTGTATGGGCTCTGGAAGGTGGTACACAGTGAGTGTGGGACATACTGATATTAGTAGAAAGCAAGGATGCTAACAAAATTTATAAGGTTAGTAAGATACGCATTAAAGTCATTAGCATGTTTGCCTATCGTGGTGTGGGGTGAGATAGGGAATAGGGAAGAGAATGGAGTAGAAATATAAGAATGAAAAAATGGGCCTTGTAGACATGAGTGTAAAAAATGTGCTACTAAACAGAGTATGGCTAACTCAATCCTCTGCCCTTGAGATTCAAAAACATATATACACAAACATATATGTGTGTGAGTGTGTGTGTCTAAGGGCTGTGTCAAGGGACATAGGACCTGCTTTAAAAGAGTTCCTGATGACTAAGTCGACAAGCTGTATCAAAAATACTACATCATAAAAAGCCATGAGTTCATAATGATAATAGAAAGAAAAAAATATAATTCTTAATTTAAAAAAAGAACTATAACTAGATTAATATTTTTGAGAAAATTATTATTCAGTTTTAAATATGTTATCAAGATTGACAGATGACTACCCACACATAAAGACTTGTATATTCATCATTAATAAAAAGTTTGAAGGAAAAAAAAAGCTTCAAAAATCTAAAAGGAATAGTGTCAAGGACACTCACTTTATATGCCAAATTATAAAGGTGTAGACTATTACAAAGCATTAAAAAACCATATCAAGACGTTCCATTCAGATAAGAGGCCCTATCAGTCGGCTTGGATGAAAAAAGGTCATGATCTGCAAGATAGGATGACAATCTTGTAAGCCTAGCTACAAGGTGCTGTATCAGTTCTACTCATCCCAACTACACCATCAAGTGCTAACACCAGAGTCCTAAATTCATGCAAAGAAGAGCCTTGGACCATGCCCCTGAAGCAAAGAAGAGCCTTGGACCATGGACCTCCTAAGTGTTCTTTATGACCAGCTTAGGGTTTTCTTCCTTTTATTTTGGTTTTAGCAAGGCCTACAAATCTATCTCCTGAAATGCAGATCAAACATTGGTCTATCTTAGACCAAGCCTGAGCTACCTCATGAACAAGTCAGAAATTTATCTGTTTATCTCTCCTCTGCCAGGGGGCAGAAAGTCTAACAAATGACAAACAGTTGTCATCTGTGCATGGTTACCACCCTGACTAGTTTCTGTCATTAGGTCTAGATTCTCTCTCCTTGGCTCTTAAGACTCTGAGATTCTATCTTCAACCTTCTTCTTTCCCTAGTTGATTTTATCCACTCTAAATCCTGCTGCATGAATGACTATCCCAACTTTCCTCAAAATACTTTAAGTGGTATTTCTAACTGCCTACCAGCATTTCCATTTTAGTATTTTTCTTATACTTCAAATTCAGTCTGTCCAAATCTGAACCTGGCACATGCTTTTTCAAACCTTTTTACTATTTTCCCTCGTTCAGAATGACATCATAACCTTACAGTTGCTCTGCCATAAGTTCTTAATCCCATCTCAAAACTTTCTGCCCCCCCCATTCCAAGCCTAGTCACCAAATGCTCTTAATTAAATTCCATCACTGAAATGTCTCTAACAGCCATCCCTAAAGTATGCCTAGGTTGAGGGTCTCATTACCCTATAATGGTTACTGCTACTGACTCTCACTATGTTCCTTTGATCCCAGTTCCTACCCATCCAGTATTATTTTCCACTGTTTTTATCCTTAGAGAACTCATCTTGTGTATTAGTTTCCTATGGCTGCTGTAACAGAGTATCACAAACTTGGTGGCTTAAAACAACGCATTTTATTCTCTTACTGTCTAGAGGTCAAAAGTCTGAAATCAGTTTCACTGGGCTGAAACCAAGGTGTTAGTAGAGCTCAAGGAGAGAATCCACTCCCTTTCTTTTTCCAACCACTAGAGCTGCGTTCTTTGGCTCATGGTCTCTTCCTCCACCTTGAAAGCCAACAGCATAGCATCTTATTTCTCTTTGCTTCCATCATTATACTACCTCCGCTTTCTTGTCAAATTTCCTTCTGCCTCTCTCATAAAAAGTCAACTGTGATTACACTTGGGCACCCCTAGATAATCCAGGATAACTTCACCATCTCAAAATCCCTAATTCAATCACATTAAGGTAACTTAAGGCGATATTAAGGTAACATCACAGGGACTTCCCTGGTGGCACAGTCATTAAGAATCCACCTGCCAATGCAGGGGACACGGGTTCGAGCCCTGGTCCGGGAAGATCCCAAATGCCGCGGAGCAACTAAGCCCGTGCACCGCAACTAGTGAGCCTGTGCTCTGGAGCCCGTGAGCCTCAACTACTGAGGCCCACGCTCCTGGAGCCCATGCTCCGCAACAAGAGAAACCCCCGCAATGAGAAACCCATGCACCCCATCGAAGAGTAGCCCCTGCTCACCACAACTAGAGAAAGCCTTCGTGCAGCAAAGAAGACCCAACACAGCCAAAAATAAATAAATTAAAAAAACAAAACAAAACAAAAGGTAACATCACAGGGTCCCAGGTATCTTTAGGGGCCATTATTCAGCCTATCACATTCTGTTATTTAAAAGACACTGATTACTCTTTATTTTATTCATTCAACAAATATTTACTGTGTTGCTACAATGTGCCAGACTCTATTCTAGGCACTGGTGCTCTGTAAGACACCAGAGATCTAGTAATGAAAAGAAATAATTCCTTTCCTCCAGGAGCCTAATTTAACATTAGAAACGAATAATTCAACATGCAGTCACAACACAATGTGATCATTTCTACAACAAAAACAAAAGATAGAAACAGAAGCAAAATGTGAGCTTTGAATAGTATCCAAACTATCCTTAGATAGTGGAGGATGTAGGCAGGAAAGAGGTACAGGCAGTGGTTACAGTTTTCTAGGATTTTAGGGGATTGGCAGTTTGCTAGTGAAAACTTAAAAATTGAATGTTCCCTTTTGCCAAAAGGGAAAGATATGTGCCGCCACCCCTGCCCTTTTTCTTAGAATATTCTTTGAGAAAATTTGTATTTGTAAATACTTCCTCTATGCCTTTGATATGTATGTAAACTTGTAAAGCCTTTGTCAGCATTACAAACCAGGAATGTTTTTCTTGAGAGCCTGGGAGCCATCTCTTTGAAATGTAAACATCAAGAAAGATAGTGATTCTATCTCCCTGTCATTGTGGAAGTTTACCTAGTGCCGAACTCCAAACTGTTACCACCTGCTCATCATACTATACCAGTTTTCTTTTCACTAGCACAGATAGCCCAACTGCCAGGTGAATTTAGGATAAACATGAAAGAATGTATAGCTAACTGTGTTGTCAGTCCCCTTAAATGAGGACAAATTACAATTAACCTCGAGAACATGTATATAATTGCTCAGCTACATTACAAAAACAGAAAGAAGGCTTCCCTGGTGGCGCAGTGGTTGAGAGTCTGCCTGCCGATGCGGGGGGCACGGGTTCGTGCCCCGGTCTGGGAAGTTCCCACGTGCCGCGGAGCGGCTGGGCCCATGAGCCATGGCCGCTGAGCCTGTGCGTCCGGAGCCTGTGCTCCGCAATGGGAGAGGCCACAACAGTGAGAGGGCCGAGTACTGAAAAAAAAAAAAAAAAAAAAAAAAAACAGAAAGAAACCCCACCCTTTTTAATCTCATCAGCAGGTTACCTATGATGCATGCGGAAATTTGGTTTAATGTTTATTCAATAGTAACTGTTTTCTGTCTTTTGGAGAGGTTTTTCTGAGTTGGCAGGAGATAAAAAAAAAACTTTCCCCAATACTACATGAAGGAGTACGGGTGAGGGTTGAAGGCAGAATATTTTTTTTACCCCAAATGGCTTTTTGGCCTTATTTCCTGAAGTATTTCCCTGATTTATCCAATAATCAGTCAGATTCAATGTCATATCTCAATAAAAATGTGACTTTAATTGGTACTCTCACGGGGCTTTCTTGAGAACCAGAGGATTGAAAGACTTAAAATTGGTATGCTGGGAATTACACATAACAGTATAATTATAGATGGGTGCACATTTTGTGAACATCCTGTGTCTTACTGAAAAAAGGAATGCTGGTCTAGACAATTTGTTTTTCGTAACTCCAATTTTTAAAACTTTTTATTATGGAAAAATTTCAATATATACAAAAACAGAGAGAATTGTACAATGCAACAACAACCACCAACACTTCATATATAAGCTCTTACTCCTCCTCCATCAGACTGGCTAAAGCAAATCCTAAACATCATATCATTTCATCTAATAATGTTTCCAAATGCATTTCTCAAGGATAAGGTCTTAAAAAAAAACAAAAAAAGCAAAACATCTCACAGCCAATGAACTTAACACTACTCACTAGTAGCATCTTATATACATGGAAGTGTTTGAACTTCCCTAATTGCTTCATAAATTTTTTCAATTAGGAAACAATCAAGGTTCACCCACTGTATTTGGTTGGTATGACTCTTAAATCTCTTAGTCACTATGTTATAAATGTAATCTGCTGAAGTGAAGGTCATTTGGCCTCCCAGAAAAATATCTTAACCTGATAAAGAGCATCTGCAGCAACCTAGAGCTAACAGTATACTTGATGGTGAAAGGCTAAATGCTTTATACTTAAGATTGGGAACAAGGCAAGAATGTCTGTTCTCACCACTCTTAATCAGTATAGTACTGAAAGTCTACTTAGTACAATATGGTAAGAAAAGGAAATAAAAATCATACAAATCAGAAAGGAAGAAATGAAACTATCCCTATCTTGAGATGATAGTACATTAAAAAAATCCCTAGGAATCTACAAAACATTTCCTAGAACTATTAGGAGTTTAGGAAGGTCACAGGATATAAGGATAAACATACAAAAATCAATATTATTTCCATATACTATGGACATGTGGACACTGAAATTATATTTATAATACCATTTATAATTACTCAAAAAATACTTAGGTGTAAATGTAACAAAATATGTACAGGACTTGTATTCTGCGAACTACAAAATACAAAATACTGATGAAAGAAATTAAGTAAGAGCTAAATAGGGAATTCCCTGGTGGTCCAGTGGTTAGGACTCAGCGCTTTCACTGCTGAGGGCCTGAGGGCCCAGGTTCAATCCCTGGTCGGGGAACTAAGATCCCATAAGCTGCACATTGTGGCCAAAAACAAAAACAAAAAAGAGCTAAATACATGGTAAGATACACCATATTGATGGATTGGAAGATTCAGCATAGTAAAGATCTCAACTGTCTCCAAGTTTGGTTTACTGCAATATCTCAGCAAGATTTTTTCGTAGATATAAATAAGATTATTCTAAAATTTATATGGAAAAGCAAAGAAACTAGAATAGTTAAAGCAACTTTGAAAAAGAATAAAGAAATAATCAACCCATCCAATATTAAAGCCTATATATAGCTACAGTAATCAACACTGTGTGATGTGGGTGGAGGGATAAACACACAGATCAGTGAAACAGAACACCTAGAAACAGACTCACAAATGGGCTCAACAGCTTTTTGACAAAGGTGTAAAAGAACTGAGTGGAGGAAGATAGCTTATTCAACAAATAATGCTGGGACAACTGACTGTCCATAAGCAAAAAAAAAAGAATCTTGACCGAATCCTACATCTAATACAAAAATTAGATGCAAAAGAATCACAGAAATAAATGTACAGTGTAAAACTACAGCATTTTTAGAAAAAACACAGAAGAAAATCTATAAGATCTGAGGATAGGCAAAGAGTTCTTAGACTTGACAACGAAAGGACAATCCATAAAAGGAAACACTGATGAACCAGACCTCTCAAAATTAAAACTTTTGTTCCTCAGAGACACAATTAAGAGGATGAAAGGAAACTAAAGACTAGGAAAAAATATTTGCAAACCACATATCCATCAAATGACTACCATCTAGAATATATAAAAAACTCTCAAATCTCAACAGCAAAAAACCAAACAATTAGAAAATGGACAGAAGACACGAACAGACATTTCATCAAAGAAGATATACAGATGGCAAAAAAGCACATGGAAATAACATCATTAGAACTTAGGAAGATGCAAATTAAAATCACAGTGTATATCACCATATACCTATCAGAATGGCTAAAATAAAAGTATTGACAACACAAAATGTTGGCAAGGATGCACAGAAACTGAATCACTCATATGCTGCTGCGTTGCTGGTGGAATGTAAATTGGTACAGCCACTTTGGAACACAATTTAGCTGTCTTTCAAACTAAACATGCAACTACAACATGATCCAGTAATTGCACTCCTCCACATTTATCACAGAGAAATAAAAACTTACTTTTGCACAAAAACCTGTACACAAATGTTTATAGCAATGTTACTTGTAATTGTCAGAAACTGGAGACAACCCATATGTCCTTCAACAGTGAATGGTTATGTAACTGTGGTATATGTGTTTTACAAAAAACTATTCAGCAATCAAAAGGAATGAAATATTGATAAGTAACAAGGAAATACTGACAAGGAACTACTTGAATAAATTTCCAGAGAATTATGCTAAGTGAAAAAAAAAACAGTCCTAAAAGGTTGCATACTGTATGACTCCATTTAAATAACATTCCTGAAATGACAAAATTATAGAAATGGACTAGTGGTTACAAAGGGTTAAGAATAAGAGGAGGTGAGGAACAGGGACAAGGAACAAGATGAAAGTGGGTGTCTAAAAATGAGTAACAGGAAGGATCCTTATGGTGACAGAAGGAATTCTTCCATATCTTTGCTGTATCAACATCAATATCTTGTTTGCAGTCTTGAACTATAGTTTTGGAACTGGGTAAAGGACCAATGGGATCTCTCTGTACTACTTCTTATGTGAATCTAAAATTATCTTAAAATCAAAAAAATTTTTTAAAAGTAAAATTCCCTCTAAAGTAAAAAATCAAATTGGTATCATTCCTCCAAATCTGATCTCCTACTACCACTATCTCAGGAATTATATCATTATCCATCCCTGAACAAGTCACAAACCAAGCAACCATCCTTAACAACTCAATCTCCTTTATCTTCCATATCCAATTCATCTTTAAGTCCTGCTGCATTTATCTCCTAAATGTCTCTGAAACTGGTTCTCTTCTTTCTGTGTCCATCACCACTAACCTAGCCAAGTCATTCATGCATTCATTAACTGGAAGCCAACTCTGACCGAGCATTATTTTAGGTACTGGAGAAATGGGTACAAATGAAACAGACAACCCAGCACAAGAGAGTTTATAATTCAGAGGAAGAGCAGATTATAAATAAATATGTACTATTTTGCAGTAATAAGTACTCTGAGCGAAAATAACACATGGTGAGGGCATAAAGACTGTGGAAGAATGCTGGAGAGGGTGTGGAGAAAAGGGAACCCTCTTACACTGTTGGTGGGAATGTAAATTGGTGCAGTCACAATGGAAAACAGTATGGAGGTTCCTCAAAAACTAAAAATAAAGTTGCCATATGATCCAGTAATCCCACTCCTGGGCATATATCCAGAAAAAACTATAATTTGAAAACATACATGCACCCCTAGTGCCCACTCTTGCCACTAATATTCAACATAGTTTTGGAACTCCTAGACGTGGCAATTAGAGAAGAAAAAGAAATAAAAGGAATCCAAATTGGAAAAGAAAAAGTAAAACTGTCACTATTTGCAGATGACATGATACTATACATAGAAAATCCTAAAGATGCCACCAGAAAACAGCTAGAGCTAATCAATAGATTTAGTAAAGCTGCAGTATACAAAATTAATACACAAATCTCTTGCATTCCTATACACTAACAATGAAAGATCAGAAATAGAAATTAAGGAAACAATTACATTTAGCATTGCAACAGAAAGAATAAAATACCGAGAAATAAACTTACCTAAGGAGACATAAGACCTATATGCAGAAAACTATAAGATACTGATGAAAGAAATCAAAGACTACACAAACAGATGGAGAGATATACCATGTTCTTGGATTGGAAGAATCAACATTGTGAACATGACTATACTACCCAAAGCAAGCTACAGATTCAGTGCAATCCCTATCAAATTACCAATGGCATTTTTCACAGAATTAGAACCAAAAATTTTACAATTTGTATGGAAACACGAAAGACCCCGAATAGCTAAAGTGATCTTGAGAAAGAAAAAGGGAGCTGGAGGAATCAGGCTCCCTGATTTCAGACTATACTACAAAGCTACAGTAATCAAGACAGTATGGTACTGGCACAAAAAAAGAAATATACATCAATGGAACAGGATAGAAAACCCAGAGATAAACCCCCACACATACGGTCACCTAATCTATGACAAAGGAAGCAACAATATACAATGGAGAAAAGACAGCCTCTTCAATAATTGGTGCTAGGAAAACTGGACAGCTACACGTAAAAGAAGAAAATTAGAATACTCCCTAACACCATACACAAAAATAAACTCAAAATGGATTAAAGACCTAAATGTAAGGCCAGACACTATAAAATTCCTTGAGGAAAACATAGGCAGAACACTCTTTGATATAAGTCATAGCAAGATCTTTTTTAACCCACCTCCTAGAGTTATGAAAAGAAAAACAAAAGTAAAAAATGGGACCTAATTAAACTTAAAAGCTTTTGACAGCAAAGGAAACCATAACAAATCGAAAACCCTCAGAATGGGAGAAAATATTTGCAAATGAAGCAACTGACAAAGGATTAATCTCCAAAATATACAAACAGCTCATGCAGCTCAATATCAAAAAAAAAAATTAAAAATTAAAAAATGGGCGGAAAACCTAAATAGACACTTCTCCAAAGACATATAGATGGCCAAAAAACACATGATAAGATGCTCAACATCACTAATTATTAGAGAAATGCAAATCAAAACTACAATGAGGGGCTTCCCTGGTGGCGCAGTGGTTGAGAGTCCGCCTTCCGATGCAGGGGACACGGGTTTGTGCCCCAGTCTGGGAAGATCCCACATGCTGCAGAGCGGCTAGGCCCGTGAGCCATGGCCGCTGAGTCTGCGCGTCCAGAGCCTGTGCTCCGCAACGGGAGAGGCCACAACAGTGAGAGGGCCGCATACCGCAAAAAAAAAAAAAAACTACAATGAGGTATCACCTCATACTGGTCAGAATGGCCCATCATCAAAAAAATCTAGAAACAATAAATGCTGGAGAGGGTGTGGACAACAGGGAACCCTCTTGCACTGTTGGTGGGAATGTAAATTGATGCAGCCACTATGGAGAACAGTATGGAGGTTCCTTAAAAAACTAAAAATAGAACTACTATATGACCCAGCAATCCCACTGCTGTGCATATACCCAGAGAAAACCATAATTCAAAAAGACACAGGCACTCCAATGTTCACTGCAGCACTATTTACAATAGCCAGCACATGGAAGCAACATAAATGTCCATCAACAGAGGAATGGATATAGAAGATATGGTACATATATACAATGGAATATTACTCAGCCATAAACAGGAGTGAAATTGGGTCATTTATAGAGACTTAGATGGATGTAGGGACTGTCATACAGAGTGAAATAAGCCAGAAAGAGAAAAACAAATATCGTATATTAACACATATATATGGAATCTAGAAAGATAGTATAGATGATCTTATTTGCAAAGCAAAAATAGAGACACAGACATAGAGAAGAAACATATGCATACTGAGGGGGAAGGGGGAGTGGGATGAATTGGGAGATTGGGATTGACATATATACACTATTGAGACTATGTATAAAATAGATAACTAATGAGAACCTACTGTATAGCACAGGGAACTCTACTCAATGCTCTGTGGTGACCTAAATTGGAAGAAATCCAAAAGAGAGGGGATATATGTATACGTACAGCTGATTCACTCTGTTACACAGTAGAAACTAACACAACATTGTAAAGCAACTATACTCCAATAAAAATTTAAAAAAAAAGTAGACAGCTAGCCCTCCCCTCCACAAAAAAAGGAGTCAAGCCACTGAACTGTAAAGGAAATGAACAAAATTAAAACTATAAGTGAAATGGAGATTACATCACTAAAATTCATGTCCACATTTATTTTTTAGCTCTCTGAGAATGGAGACCTTCTTATAACATTTAAGTCTGTTGCTTGGATTTTACACATTTAACTTGCATGCATGTTTTAAAGAATGCATTAAGTATAAAAATGTTGTGTTTCCTTTGTCAAAAAAAAAAAAAGAAAGCAAGAGGCGATACATGCACCCCTATGTTCACAGCAGCACTATTTACAATAGCCAAGACAAGGAAACAACCTAAATGTCCATCAACAGATGAATGGATAAAGAAGATGTGGTATATATACAGAATGGAATACTACTCAGCCATAAAAATGAATGAAATAATGCCATTTGCAGCAACACGAATGGATCTAGAGATTATACTAAGTAAAGTAAGCCAGAAAGAGAAAGACAAATACCATATGATATCACTTACATGTGGAATCTGAAATATGACGCAAATGAACTTATCTATGAAACAGAAACAGATTTGCAGATATAGAGAACAGACTTGTGGTTGTCAAGGGGGAAGGGGGTGGGGGAGGGTTAAATTAGGAGTTTGGGATTAGCAGATGCAAACTATTATATATAGAATGGATAAACAACAAGGTCCTACTGTATATAGTACAGGGGACTATAATCAATATCCTGTGATAAACCATAATGGAAAATAATATGAAAAAGAATACATATATGTATAACTGAATCACTTTGCTGTACAGCAGAAATTAACATAACATTGTAAATCAACTATACTTCAATAAAATTTAAAAAAAAAAGAATGTGGAGGACAGAGGGCCATGTTCAGATGTGCTGTGTCTAATAGACAAAGTGCCATCTGAACAGAAACCTGTGCAACTCAAGGAAGTCAGTCATGTGGGCTTGTGGCTCAGGAAGAATGGTCCAGGAGAGGAAAAAACAAGTGCAGAGGCCCTGAGGTGGCCTGTCTGAAGAACTACAAGGAGACCAGGGGATTAGAGTTCTTGAATGAAGGGCAGAGAGGAAGGAGGTGAAGGTGAAAAGGTAGCCAAGACCAGACCACGAAGGCCACACTAGGGGCTTTGGATTGTGTTCTATGTGATAGAAGCTACTAAAGGTTTTGAGCATGGGAGTGAGATAACCTGATCTACCTTTTAAATAGACCATTCTGGCAGCTACAAGGACAACAGATGTTGGTGGCAGGGGATGAGAACAAGACTAAATCAAACATATTAAACAGGACTACAGAGCATTTGGGCTCAACTTTCACCTTGTAAATTAACTCTTTAAAACCACTGCATGTTATGTTAAAACCACTGCTGCTCTAACCCCTAGAGCACCTTTCTGCAAATTAAAAAAATTTGCAGATGCAGCCTCATCAAATCTTGGTGGGTGGAAGGCAGCCCACAAGGGACCCCTCAGCCAACCACCCTGCCAGGTTCAGTCTGCCCTGAATTCTAGCATAAATATAACAAAGAAAGAGAAAAAGACAAACACTTTTTCATTGGAGGTAATTTACTTAATCATCCCTGAATTTTTAAATTTTTGATTTTAAGAATATTTTCACATTGGGTGTCAACCAAACTCATGAGACGTTCAAGTTGATTTAATCACATTATCCATATTATATATATATATATGTATATATGTATACATATATATATATATACATATAAAATATTCCAGAAAAATGATTAGACTTTGGGTTCATTTCTTTTCTCATTTTTTTTTTTTTTTTGTGGTATGCAGGCCTCTCACTGTTGTGGCCTCTCCCGTTGCGGAGCACAGGCTCCCGATGCGCAGGCTCAGCGGCCATGGCTCACGGGCCCAGCCGCTCCGCGGCATGTGGGATCTTTCCGGACCGGGGCATGAACCCGTGTCCCCTGCATCGGCAGGCAGACTCTCAACCACTGCGCCACCAGGGAAGCCCTGGGTTCATTTCTTAAGGAAGAGACTCAGATGAGTCTCTTTGAGCCATTTCCTCCCATTTCTCAATATAAAACATACAGAGCCAGGGGTGACACAGTTTGTTTTTTCTGTTCGTTTTATTTTTCCTAGTTGTAAATAGTTTTGATGTGAAAATAACATTTTAAAAGCACATTTGGAGGCAATTAGAGGTTCTAGGAGTCCTATCCTGGAAGCATAAGCTTTTCCGTCACCAGCTGTTCAAAGGGTCGGTTTTTGGTTCTGGTCTAGAGTTAATGATCAAGGTGCTTCCAAGAACATCCAGATCCTTCACCTGAGCTCAGAGAACTGAGCTCCCCTTGGAAGGGAAACTGTTCTGAGGGCACTTTGGTCCAGGCAGATGGGAGACTCGCCAGGGTTGCAGGAGAGACACAACCATAGGCCAGCACTCCCAGGACGCTCCATCTGACTGTCACCTTTGACCAAAGAGAGGAGGTTCATCCCATCAAGAGAAACGCACACACTGGTTGGCTCTGATGTCCTTACTTCCTCCAGACACCCAGAGTTTTCCTTCAGGGACAGCTTCCCAAACCTGAGAAGGACTTGACATCACCACTAGGTGTCTTCAGGGTCTCTCTGGACAGCTTTCGACTCCAGTCATACTTTCTATTCAGTTTAATCCAACTAACACTTCACTCAGGAAGGGGGACTCCTCATGGATCAGAGGCTCCCGAGGCGAATGGAAAGTGAACAATTTTTCCTTCTCTTCCTTTGATCTTCCAAGCCATACTCAGTCCACACCTGACGCTCCTCCTAAACTCTCCACTGGTTCCCTGCTGCCTGCGTTCTCTGTTTACTTTGTGGTGGTCTCCAGCAGTTCCCACAAAATCAGAATATTTCTCCCAAGGGACAGTTAAAAGATATAAGGAGAGATAAGTGTGGTTCCCACCTCAAAAGATCTCACCTTATACGGGGAAGAATGAGCTCTACTAAAGGTGTGGGCGCTTTAGGGATCGAGACAGCCTGTCCCACAGCCCTTCTGCTGGGCCCCCACTGTGAGGGGTCATCACTGACTTGTCTGGATCCAACAGCAACCTCAGACAAGTCCTACCACGTCTATGCCAGGTGGCTCCACATTGGTTGCAGGCTGATCCTTGCAGAATATAAACCTGGGCCCGTGGCCAGGGTACTTCAACTCCTCAGAGGCTGTGCCTGGCTCTCAGGTCCCGGCCCCCTCTCCCCGCTCCCGTCTCCTCACGCCGGCTTCCTTTGTCTGGACTCTCGGACATGCTCTTCCTGTGCCTGAACGCTTTTCACAACGTGGGATCCGGCCCTTCCTCGGGAAGCCTTGCCCACAGCACCCCTCCTGTTCCACGTTCTCACAGCACCTGCGGCTCTTCCCCCGAGGTCCTCACCGGAGTCTGTCATTCCACAGCCCTGTGTGCGCTTAGCCTCCCCCTCCACTGAGCTCCGCCAGGGCAGGACCTGCGTCCTTCTGTCCAAGGTTGCACTGCTGTTTATCACGGGCCAGGAAAGCAGTGGGCGAGGGTTAGAACCTGGCTCCCCCAGAGCCCTGGCCTCCCCAATTCAACAGCTCTCAGTCCTCAACTTCCATGACAGCCGAATCTGCCAGTTTTCTCCTCTGGTGACTTCTTCTCAGGCTCAGCCACAGATTCTTCCTTCTTAACCCACCTCATAAACACTGAGGTTTCCTGGGACTCTGTCCTCTCCTCCGTTCCCTCGTCTGCTCAGCTTAAGGTTTCAAATGCTACCTTCTCACTGACGGCTCCCTGACCTCCCTGTTGAGTTCCAACCCTGTATACCTTCTACAGCTGTCCACTGGCGACCTCTACCCACATTTCACTCACATCTCAAATGAAACCCATGCCACACTGAACTCGTCCTGAACCCTTAACAAAGGGACCTTTCCTTTTTCCTTTTTTTTAAAAAAATGTTATATTTATTTATTTATTTATTTTTGGCTGCATTGGGTCTTTGTTGCCGCGCACGGGCTTTCTCTAGCTGTGTCAAGTCGGGGCTACTCTTTGTTGCAGTGCGCAGGCTTCTCATTGTGGTGGCTTCTCTTGTTGTGAAGCTTGGGCTCTAGGCATGCTGGCTTCAGTAACTGTGACGCGCAGGCTCAGTAGTTGTGGCGCACAGGCTTAGCTGTTCTGTGGGATGTGGGATCTTCCCAGACCAGGGATCAAACCCATGTCCCCTGCATTGGCAGGCAGATTCTTAACCAGTGCGCCACCAGGGAAGTCTCTCTCTCCTCTTTCCTGAACCCACTGCACGTGCCTTCCTGCAGGTAACGTCTTGCCTGCATTACACAATAATCTCCGGAAGGTTCCCACCTCTAGTTTTTCCTCACTTCAAATCTAAGACCAATAGTGTTTCCAAAGTGACCATTCTTATTAAATTGAAATTGCATAATAAGGACTTTATGAATATATTCTCTGTGAAAATTTTAATAACATTACATGTAAATAAAGTCCCCTTTCATCAATACTCATTCTTGATCCTAATCCAAATGTAACTAGTTACCACCTTAGGTGTCCCGCGACCTTTCTCTCAGCACTTACATGCATATTATGCATATAGACAAACACCCACGTAATTTTCTTTACACGTAAATGGCGACATGTCATAATCATGCACTGTAACTAGCTTTAGTCCTTCACGTGCCTTGGAGCTCCACCCACACCAGTGCTTCTTGTTTCTGACTGTGGTGCTGTGTGCCAGTGTAGGGACCCACCTCAGCTTCTTTAGCTATGCCTTTACTGAAGGACATTTAAAGTGTTTCAGACTCTGACCATTTTTTCTAAATTATCAAGGACCATGTAATTCTTCTGCTTAAAATCCTTGAATTATTTCCAGTCACCTACGGACAGTTCCCATCTCTAAGAACTGTACCAAAGCACTTCAGAGTGTGGCCCCCACCTGGCTTTCTGATCTCATTTCCTTCCTCATCTCTTTCTTTTCCCACCACCCTGGGCTTCAGTCAGAACGAATTATCTGCAGTTCCTTAAATGGACTAAGTTTGCTCAGTGAATACATGAAAATGCAGCCCTCCTCCGAAACAAGAGGAAAGAATAAAGATCCTGAGAGATTTACCTGTGAAGTGATTATCAGACAGGACGCAGAAGTTTGTGACCCTTCTCCAAAACTTCTTGAGGACTGAGAACTTGGAGAAATTTCCCTGACCAACATCTCCAAGTTGCACATGCACTCATTTACCAGACTGCTGCCTGCAGAGATTCCCCACCCACTCACCTACAGAGGAGCCTCCAGGGCTTTCTTTCTCTACCTTCCAGGGATCTTCTCCTTGCTGCAACAGGGAGATCACCTCAGGTTTGGAAAATAGGAGTCCTGCTCATAGAAAAAAAAACAAAAAAATAAAAACAACAACAAACTTGGTTTTGACACTAAGAGGTATCTGAGATCTGAGTGGAAACTTACAGGATGATATAAAGAGCTCCTTAGGGTGCTCAAGTTCTGCCCCCATGATGTGAGGGGTGTGTTAGGGAAAAAGCAAGGGACTTGTAAAACATAACAATGTAATAATTAGTTGCATGTTCTTTCAAATATGGATTATACAGTGTTCATCTAGCTGGAAAAGTGAATGGGAAAGGCAAGTGGTGGGTCAAAGAAGAGGGATGAAAGATGCTCTCTGCTTAGAGATGAGCAGACATATCATTGAACAATCATATTGGGAAATGCCTGAACTATGAGGGAATTTCTAACGTGCAGCTCTGTAGACTGTCCCAACCGTGGGGCATGAGGCATCCATGCCTATTAGCAGGAAAAAGTTTTTCAGATTTATTTGTGGAGATCCAATTTGTACAGTGCTAAGGCAAAACTCAGCTAAAGTTTTGATGATCCATGGCTTTTATCCAGGGAATCAGATGCTGAGTTATCCCAATTTCTAAACAGAGGAAATTTCCTTACCCAATGACACCAAGTTGCTATAGTTCTCCAGCATCACATCTTGGTACAAGTTTCTCTGTGAAGGAGCCAGCTTTCTCCACTCATCCCGCGTAAAGAGCACAGCCACATCTTCAAACGTCACTGACAGCTGTAGAGACAAGCATCCCAGCTCACCCAAGACCACCCATCACACAGGGTGAAGAGGGCGGCAGTGGGAAGTAGACAGGCTACCATGAAATGCTTCTATATTATTCTAGGTTCTTAAGGTTTCAAGTCACTGGTTTAATGAACACTTGACCTGTGACAAATACATACTGAGTACCATGAAGTATGAACCAGGCCCTGTGTTAACCACACAGAGATGTGTGGAGGTATTAAGACCATTAGTGGGAGTGTTAATTAGAATAATCTTTCTAATAGCAATTTGGTAATACATACTAAGAGCTTTAAAATGTGCATACTTTTTAACTCTCCAATTACTATATTTGTTTGATAACGAACAGTGCAAAAAAATGCACACAAAAGGACATTTATTATGGTGTTAGTTAACAGCAGAGAAACAGAAACACCTACAACCTAAATAATCACTGACAGAGGCTTGGTTAAATAATTTAAGGCACTATCTGTGTGCTCTCTGCAGCCTGAGGACAGTAATAATGGAAATTAAAACAGCTATCATTAACTGAATGCTTTCTTCAGGACAAGTACTATTCTTAGAGCTTTATATTAATCTTTAGTGTAAATCTTTATTTTACCTTCACAACAACGCTAGGAAGAAGGTACTATTATTGTCCTCATTTTACACAAGAGAAGTCACAGAGAGGATAAGAAATTTGTCTAAAGTCACACAATTGGTCAGTGGTAGTGCTGGGATTCCAATTCCAGGTGGATGTCTAAGGCTCCATTCTTAACCGCTCTGTAAAACTGCCTCTCAAAACCTACCAAATAGTTAATAAATAAATGAAATAATCCATACAATGTACTTAAAACCATACATGGCTCATATTAAAGGTTCAGATCTTACCTATTATCATGTCAATATAAAGTACTATGAATCATTAAAATTGATGGTGTAAGTCAGTATTTTTGACTTAAAAAGGCATTCATAATAATGTTAAGTATAAAAAGCAAGTTACATATCAGTATGTATAGTTTGGTCCCATTTTTGATAAAAAATTATATTATGTACATAGCAAGTGATGCTGAGAGATGCCTAACAAATGGCTGACAGCGATCATCTCCAGATGGTGGGATTAAGGGTGATTTTACTTTTTTTTTGCATATACGGAAAAAATATATAGACAAATACATGTACATACACACATCTATGCACATATGTACATTTACAAGCATATATACATATACCCATATATATATATGTGTGCATGTTTTATTCTCTATAAAGTTTTTTGCCACGATCATGCAATATTTTTATAGTAAGAAAAGGCATTAAATTATTGGCACATTGGGAGGAATACAAGAAATGATCTCTGCTCTCAAAGAACTTACAATCTAACTGGCAGACAAGAAAAGTGCATGAATTTGAACACTAAAAGGAAAATGTGTAGCTGGATAGGACCATACACCATATCTGCTAATCCTCATTTTAGAGACGAGGAACACAAGATCCAGGACAGTCAAGATTCCAGGTCACATACTTTATTAATGGCAGAGACAGGATGATAACTAAAGTTTTCTTCCAACACAGCACTCGGTATACTCTCTCTCTTATCTTAAACATCCTATTACTGAGTTTTACACACAATTCCACACAGCAGGTGAGGTTAGGGAGAAATGTCACATAGGACTCACACACAGGGACAGAGAAAATTCTGGGCAAGAGAGCAGCTTGGCTCTGTTGGAATGGAATGTGAAAGCCTTAGAAAAAAAGCAGTCCAAATATGCAAAGGCAGGTCCTAGCCGTAGCCTCAGAAGATCAACCACCATGACATTTCGTGGGTCCAAATGATATACAACATCGCACTGCAGAGAGCTCTGGTAACACAGGGGCTGGGCCTGCCATGTGTTCTGAGAGATGCACCAGAGGAATGGCTGGACAATAACCAGCATGAACTCAGAGGCCAGACATACCTGGGTTTGATTTCAGGTCACTTGACTTCTTTAAGCCTCAGTTTCCTCATGTGTAAAATGGGGGTAATAACTGCTGCGCTGTTATGGGAGTGAGAACAAAGGTAAAGCCCTCGGGATATTCCCCCAGCAACATTAACTATTATTGTTAGATGAAAATGAGTACAGAATGAACAGTATTTTCTGGGTCCTAAAAACACTGTACAGTTAATTTTTATCTATCAAGAGTAATAGTATCATGTACTAGAATAATATTGTTCAGCTACCACAACCACCACATATTCAACATCAACTATGTGCCCGGCCCTTACTGAAACACTTGCCATGCTGCAATTCCTCTCATCTACCCTATGAGGTACGCATGGTTGTTATTCCCATTCTACAGGTGAGGAAACTGAGGCACAGAGAGATGCAATTGCATAAGGCCCATAAATGGTAACAGAAGATATGGGTTCAAACTTGGCTGTCTGGCTTGAGAGCCCCACTTCTAACTGTACACCCTGTATACCTTGCTTCTCCACTACTGATATCCCACAGCACCCTCCCTGCCACTTCCTGAGGAATCTTCTCTCAGCTCTTAAAGTCAAGAGACCTCTCCATCTGTGTCCCCACCAAAATGGCTATCCTTTGTTCACACACCGCCTCACCTGGATGGGGTCCCACCCTCATTCCCACAGAATAAAGATGACAATGGCAGGTCAAGATCAGTTTTCAAGAGAGTGATAGAAGCAAGGCACATGATCCAGAAAGTTAAGAGGGAGAAAAAACTAAAAACTCTGGACTGGGAAAAGCCTGGGTAAGGTATCATGAAGATTCTCGGGGTGGAAAGAAAAAGAAAAGCATCCTGGCCAAGGGTAGGGAGGGGGACATGACTGAGCAAAGGAGGCAGGCCAGAAAGGAACTCTGCCAAGTACGCATGTTTATTTGTTCTGACCCCAAGTGGTATAAGATATGTGGCATCTTACCTGTCAATTCAGTAATCATACAGTGAATTGAGATTAATGAATAAAAGAGTGTCTATCAGAAAAAAAAAAAAAAGAGACACAACACATGGATTGGGGGGTTGGAGGCAAGCAATCCCTATGCAATCCACCATCTACCAGGATGGACCAACTCTTCAAAGGGAGAAGGACATGGGCTCCAAAACCTGGCGAAGACTGTACTGGGGACAGAACTTCAGTTTGAGGGTTAAAAAACAAACCTATTTGTCCGTAAGACTTGAGATGGTAATGCACTCACCTGAGACCTTGTTTCCCTCTGTTCAGTAGCCATGTCCTCTTTCTGGGCAGTTTCCCCTTAGGATGGGAGAAG
Organism: Aethalodelphis obliquidens; assembly: GCF_003676395.1. Taxonomy (NCBI): domain Eukaryota; kingdom Metazoa; phylum Chordata; class Mammalia; order Artiodactyla; family Delphinidae; genus Aethalodelphis; species Aethalodelphis obliquidens. The sequence continues at coordinate 1,862,435 of NW_020838046.1, forward strand.
TCTCCAGAAGCCAAATCTGAGAGAAGAAAATGGGAGCCAGGAGGAAGGCCCTTCTGCTTTGCACCCCTCAGAATCAGCAGCTCTGAAACCTTTACACCACCTGAGAATGATGCCATGTGCCCTCAGGAAGGAAGTCAGGAGCTAGGAGTAGAGAGGACCAGAGAGAAGGGCTGGGTCCTGGTCCAGGCCCAGCTCTTTCCCTGGCTCAGAGGAAAAGGTCCTAGGACTCCATCAGCAGTAGCAGCAACTCCCTGAGCCTCACCGCGTGCCAGGCACTACCTATCAATACATCATCGAGTCCCACAGCACAGTTGGCACTGTCAGCACCCCATTTTATAGATCAGGAAACTGAGGGCAGAGTGGGAGCAACTTGCCCCAGTCCACACAGCCAGGGAGGGTGGCACCAGGATTCCAAGCACCGCGGGCTCCAGAGCACCTGCTCTAACCTCCCTGCGTGCATGTGACAACTTTTCTCCACCTCAAGCCTTCCCACCCAATTCCTCCCCCTCCTATCAAGGAAACAATTTCCAGATTTCTAGAGAAAGCTGCTTCGGAAAGGGAAAACATCAGCTCTCCTATGGCGGGGAGGTGGCTGCTGTCTTGAGAAAAGGGCACAGAAAACCAAAGACCTGGGTTCCAGTCCTGGCTCTGCCACTGGGGGAAGTCGGCGACTCACTTCTCGCGCAAAACAAGCCTGTCATTCGGAAGTGCAGGAGTGATGGTAAAGGGAGGAAATTTCTCACGTTCACTGCCGGCCCGAAACAAATTCAAATGCCGTAAGGCGCTGGGCAGGTAGCGCACTGGGAATGGGTCGGGAGGAAGCAGAAGGGTGGCTGGGTCCAGCCAATGCGGACGAAGTGCCCGACCTGTCTCGTTCAGGGGTACTGTGGGATGGCTGGTGGCGGCAGGCGGACAGAGCCGGGGTGCCCGGCCCTCGGCCCGCCGGCGCCCACAAAGGCCCGGCTCGCGCCTCCTGGGCCTTTGTCCCATACCCCGGCGCCGCATCCTCCCGAAGCCCGGTCCTCCCTCCCGCATCCTGCCGAGCCTCCGCCGCTCACCTCACCCAGGCCTCGGGTGTTCCGCGGGCCGCAGGCAGGAAGCTCCGGAACTGCCACGGCCTAACAGCAACTTCGGGTCGGGACTCCCCGGGGTGCTGTCTGGGCCGACCCCAGCCCAGAACGCCGCTCACGCCAGCGACAAACGCCCAACTCCCTGTGCAGGTCCGGAGCCGGGTAGTGAGGTGGAGGCGGGGGAACGGTCGCTAACCCCCTGAGAAATGTAGTCCACGCGAGAACCCAAGGATTCTGGGAAGTGTAGTTCTCTGCGCTTGCTGCGTGGAGAGGCCCGGCTGAGCCTGTCATGTGCTCGGGTACTCATTCTGGGCTAGTGGCCGCGCTCCGTGAGTTGCCGGCTCCTGGGTTCCCGGTTCTTCCGAGAGGAAACGGAGTTTCGCCGAGGACAGTGTATTGTAGCTCTGCATCTGCGTAAATGATTGTAAGGCAAGTAGACAACCTTCAAAAAACAAACCTATTTCCTCTTCAGTCTTTCAACAAGTATATTGAGCACCTGCTACGCGCCAAGCCCTATTGTAAAGGATTTGAAATACCTCAGTGAGCAAAACAGAGATCATTGCTCTGGAGAACTTTTTTGGGGGGTGGGGGTGGGGGAAGGAGGGAGGGAGCAGACAGTAAGCCATGAACATAATTATATAGCATTTTAGAAAATAAGCATTAACGGAAAAAGCGAAAGGAAAGCAGGGTTGGAAGTGTCTGGGGTAGGTACGGAGGCAAGTTGCAGCACGGATTAGGGTCACGAATACTGCTCTTTGTTAACATATTAGGAAACAATCTCGGTAAGGTAGAATGAGTATCCTTCCATAAGTTTTTGTTCAACTGTCTTGGCTATAATCAACTCATATGAATAATCATCATCGTGTCAACTTGCAAATAAAAATGCTGAGGCTTTGACTGGATTCTTTGAATCCATAAATCAACCTGAGGAAAATTAATATCTAACAATATGGACTTTAACAATCCATTAACATGGTACAGCAATCTTTTTATTTAAGTCTCCATATATTTTCTCCATAGCAGTATTACATATTTTTTGAGTTTTATTTGAGTATGTTTCATACTTTTTGAAGCTATTGTAAGTGGTATCTCTTTTTGAATTTCATTTGTAAAGTACCGGTTTTGTGTATAGCTTACTGCCTGAAGTCTTATAAATTCCAATAATGAATTTATTGTTTTGGATTTTCTATGTTATATACTATGTGAATGACAGTTTTGTTTCTTTTGCAAAACTTTTGCTTCTTTTATATTTTATTTCTTTTAATCGCCATATTGAGTGGGCTGTGATTTCTAGTACAATGTTAATATAAAGTCAAAGTAGAGGCACGTCAGCAAAATGGCTTAGCAGGGAACTCCAAGCCCACAGCCCCCCTTGGAAACATAAACAGCAACTAGAAACTGGCTAAAATAACCATATGAAAGCTCTGGAAAACAGTAAAATATCTACAGCAAAAAAACCCCGAAAACTCAATCAAGGAAAAAACCACAATTGAAATCATGGTAATACTGTGATGTTTTTACTTGCCCTTGCCCCATCCCTTCCTCAATGTAGCAAAATCTTGGTCTGGAGTGGCCAAAGCTAAGTTCCCAATTCCCTTGCTCCAACAGAGAGGGAATAGAGGAGCTTTTATTTGTAAAGTTCTACCCTGTCTGAGGGCTGCCAGAAGTACTGGGCTCTATCTTGTCTATCTCGGAACTCAGATGGGGAGAAGCAGTAGGCACTGCTCCTAAAAGTTGTGGGTGGACTACAGTCCCACAGACACCTGGGGCAAGACAGTGAGGGTAGAAACATAAGATAGACCATCTAAAACCCTGAGGAGAGGCTATGGTTAAGCTTTGGGAAATCAAGACTTAAAAGCAGCTGAAAAACCAACATAAGGCCCAACCACAAAAGACCTAAGGAGCTCTTAAGTTTTCACCTCCATCTGATCCCTAGGCTGAGAACAAGCCAGCTAATTAGTAAAGGACTGCTCTAGCAGAGAACCAGTCTGCAAAGACTGGGAGAGGTGACTAGTTTCTCGTTTTGTTCTGTTTTTTAAGAAAAGACAAAAAAGTATTAAAGAGCAGTTTTAGGTTCACAGCAAAATTGAGAGGAAGGTATAGCGATTTCTCATTTATTCTCTACCCCAGCACATCATAGCCTCCCCCATTATCAACATCACTCGCCACAGTGGCACATTTGTTACAATTGATGAACCTACACTGACATATCCCAGTTACCCAAAATCCATAGTTTAGGGCTCACCCTTGGTGTTGTACATTCTATAGGTTTGAAAAAATGTGTAATGAATGACATGTCTGCCATTACAGGGTAGTTTCACTGGCTTAAATCCTCTGTGCTCTGCCTATTCATCCCTCCCTGTTCCCTAACTGGCAACCACTGATATTTTTACTGTCTCCATAGTTTTGCCTTTTTCAGAATGTCATATAGTTGGTATCATAAAGTATGCAGCCTTTTCAGATTGGCTTCTTTCACTCTGTAATATGCATTTAAGTTTCCTCTGAGTCTTTTCATGGCTTGATAGCTCGTTTCTTTTTAGAGCGGAATAATATTCCATTGTCTGAATGTACCACATTTTATTTATCTGTTCACCTACTGAAGGACATCTAGGTTGCTTCCAAATTTGGGCAATTATGAATAAAGCTGCTATAAACAGCCATGTGCAAGTTTTTGTGTGGACATAGCTTTCAACTCTTTTGAGCATGACTTCTGTATCATATGATAAGAATATGTTTAGTTTTGTAAGAAACTGCCAAACTCTTTTCCAAAGTGGCTGTACCATTTTGCATTCCCTTCAGCAAAGTATGAGACTTCCTGTTGCTCCACATCCTCCACAGCATTTGTCAGTGTTCTGGGTTTTGGCCATTCTAATAGGCATGTAGAGGTATCTCGTTGTTTTAATTTGCATTTCCCTAATGACATACAATGTAGGGTATATGACGATCTTTTCACATGCTTATTTGCCATATATTTTCTTTAGTGAGGTGTCCATAAAGGTCTTTGGCCCATTTTTCAATCTGGTTGTTTATTTTCTTATTGAGTTTTAAGTGTTCTTTGTATATTTTGGATAACATCTGACAGGTCCTTTATCAGATATATTCTTTTGCAGATATTTTCTCCCAGTCTGTGGCTTGTCTTCTCATTATGTTGACAGTACCTTTCACAGAGCAGACATTTTTAATTTTAATGAAGTCCAACTTAACAATTATTTCTTTCATCAATCATGTTTTTGGTATTGTATCTAAAGTCATTACCATACCAAAGGTCATCTAGATTTTCTCCTATGTTATCTTTTAAAGTTTTACATTTTGTGCTTTACATTTAGTTCTTTGGTCCATTTTGAGTTGATTTTTGTGAAGGGTGTAAGGTCTGTGTCTAGAGTCATGTTTTTTGCATGTGGATGTCCAGTTGTTCCAGCACTGTTTGTTGAAGAGACTATCATTGCTCCATTGTATTGCCCTTGCACCTTGTCAAAGATCTATTGGCTATAGTTATGTGGGATTTCTATTGTGTTTCACTGATCTATTCTTTCACCAAGATCGTGCTATCTTGATTACTGTAGCTCTATACAGGCATATCTTGTTTTATTGTGCTTTGCTTTATTGCACTTTGCAGATATTACATTTTTTACAAATTGAAGGTTTGTGGCATTGTGCCTGGAGCAAGTCTGTCAGCGGCATTTTTCCAACAGCATTTGCTCACTTTGTGTCTCTGTGTCACATTTTGGTAATTCCCACAATATTTCAATTCATTATGAATTCACAGTCATATTCATTACGATTATATTTGTTATGGAGATCTCCAATCAGTGATATTTAATGTTACTATTGCAAAAAGATTATGACTTATTGGAGGCCCAGATGGGTTAGCATTTTTTAGCAATAAAGTATTTTTTAAATCTAAAAATAGAACTACCATATGACCCAGCAATCCCACTACTGGGCATATACCCTGAGAAAACCATAATTCAAAAAGAGTCATGTACCACAATGTTCATTGCAGCACTATTTACAATAGCCAGGACATGGAAGCATCCTAAGTGTCCATCGACAGATGAATGGATAAAGAAGATGTGGCACATATATACAATGGAATATTACTCAGCCATAAAAAGAAACAAAACTGAATCATTTGTAATGATGTGGATGGACGTAGAGTCTGTCATACAGAGTGAAGTAAGTCAGAAAGAGAAAAACAAACACCAGTTGCTAACGCATATATATGGAATCTAAAAAACCGGTACTGATGAACCTAGTGGCAGGGCAGAAATAAAGACACAAACGTAGAGAATGGACTTGAGGACACAGTGGGGGAAGGGGAAGCTGGGACGAAGTGAGAGAGTAGCATTGACATAATACACTACCAAATGTAAAATGGATGGCTAGTAGGAAGCTGCTGCATAGCACAAGGAGATCAGCTCGATGCTTTGTGACGACCTAGAGGGATGGGATAGGGAGGGTGGGAGGGAGGCTCAAGAGGGAGGGGATATGGGGATATATGTATACTTATAGCTGATTCACTTTGTTGTACAGCAGAAACTAACACAATATTGTAAAGCAATTATACTCCAATAAAGATATTAAAAACTATTTTTTAGTTAAGGTATGTACATTGTTCTTTTAGACATAATGCTGTTGCACACTTAATAGACTACAGTATAGTGTAAACATAACTTTTATATGCACTGGGAAACAAAAAAATTCATGTGACTTTATTTTGATATTCAGTTTATTGCTGTGGTCTGAAACCAAACCTGCAATATCTCTGAGATATGCCTGTAGTAAGTTTTGACGTCAGGTAGCATCAGTCTTGCAACTTTGTTCTTCTCCTTCAGTATTGTGTTAGCTATTCTGGATCTTACGCCTTTCCATTAAACTTCATACTCAGCTTGTCAATATGCACAAAATAATTTGCAGGCATTTTGATTGGGATTGCACTGAATCTATAGATCGATTTGGGAAGAGCTGACATCTTGACAGTACTGAGCCTTCCTATCCATGAAAAAGGAATATTTCTCCATTTATTTAGTTCTTCCCTGATTTTGTTCATCAGAGTTTAATAGTTTTCTTCACATAGATCTTACACATATTTTGTTAGATTTATACCTTAGTATTTCATTTTGGGGGGTGTCAGTATAATGGTATTATATTTTTGATCTCAAATTCTACATGTTCATTGGTGGTATAGAGGAAAGCAATTGATTTTTGTATATTAACCATGCATTCTGCAACCTTGCTATAGTTGCTTATTCTAGGAGTTTTTTGCATTTTCTACATAGATGATCATGTCATTGTTGGAGGAGGTCATCAAGAAGATGTGACTGTTAGTTGACCCAGGCAATCAGAGGCTCCTTAACCTCTCCCCCGTCCTTGGAATTTATGTTCCACCTACTATTTCCATACCAGTAGCCGTTTTGAGGATGCAGCCTTGAGAGAGTAATGTGTTGTTGAGACCATCTGGACTGGATGTGTGACGAATCCCGTTAAAGCCTCTTTATAAACTTTTAAGATTCTGGCGGGAGGATGCAAAGATCTACTTGTCTTGCAACTGACGAAGATAAGCCTCATATGTAAGTTCCGTTGTTTATTAAAACTGCCACCTATTAGCCTGGAGTGGTCTGCCTCTTTCTTCAGTCTCTCCTTGCCCTCTGTGTATGGGGGCCAGTTTAAAATTTCAACCAGTGAAGTCCTGACTTTGCAAATGAACAGTCATCTGTGAACAAATATAGTTTTTCTCCCTTCCTAATCTGCATGCCTTTTCATGTCTTATTGTATTAGGTAGAACTTCCAGTATGATGTTGAAAAGCAATGGTGAGAGGAGACATCCTTGTCTTGTTCCTGATCTTAATGGAAAGCTCTGAGTTTCTGACCATTAAGTGAGTTAGCTATAGGGTTTTTATGATAGTTTTTATCATGAGTGGATATTGTTTTTTGTCAAATGGTTTTTCTGCATCTATTGATATGCTCATGTGATTTTCTTCTTTAGCTTGTTAATATGATGTATTACGTTAATTGATTTTCAAGTGTTGAGCCAACCAACCTTGTATACCTGGGATAAATCCCACTTGGTACTGGTGTGTAATTCTTTTCATACATTGTTGTATTTGATTTGCTAATATTTTGTTGAGGATTTTGCCTGGTATGAGGATCTTTGTGAGAGACGTTGGTCTTGTTTTCTTTTATCCTGTATTTTCTTTGTCAAGTTTTGGTATTGGGGTAATGGTAGCCTCATAAAATGAGTTACCATTTTATGAGAATTAGAAGTATACCCTTCTAATTCTATATTGTGAAAGATATTGTAGAGAATTGGTATAGTTTCTCCTTGAATATGGTAGAACCCATCTGGGCCTGGTGCTTTTCATTCTAGAGGCTTATTAATTATTGACTCAATTTCTTTAATATAGGCATATTCAGATTGTCTATTTCTTCTTGCATGAGTTTTGGCAGATTGTGACTTTCAAAAAGAGTTAGTCCATTTTATCTAGATTATCAAATTAGTTGGCATATAGTTGTTCATAGTATTCCTTTATTATACTTTCAATGTGTTCTGTAGTGATGTCCCCTATTTCATATCTCATATTAGTAATTCATGTCCTAGCTCTTTTTTTCTTAGTTGGCACAGCTGGAGACTTTTTGATATTGATCTTCTCAAAGAACCAGCTATTGGTTTCATTGATTTTAACTATTGATTTCCTGTTTTCAACTTCATTCTGCTTTTTTATGATTTCTTTTCTTTTGCTTACTTTGGATTTAATTTGCTGTTCTTTTTCTAGTTTCCTAAGGTGGAAGCTTGGATTATTAATTTTAGATCTTTCATCTCCTCATAGATGTATTCAGTGCTATAAATTTCTCTCTAAGCACTGCTTTCCTTATACCCCACAGATTTTGATAAGTTGTGTTTTCATTTTCATTTCATTCAAAATATTTAAGAATTTCTCTTGAGATTTCTTCTTTGACCCATGTGATATATAAAAGTGTATCATTTAATCTCCAAGAACTTGGGAGATTTTTTCAGCTATCTTCTGTTACTCATTTCTAGTTTAATTCCATTGTGATCTGAGAGCAGACATGGGTGTTATTTTAAATTTATTAAGTGTGTTTTATCACCCAGAATGTGGTCTATCTTGGTGAATGTTCCAGGTTAGTTTGAGAAAAAAGTATATTCTGCTGTTGTTGGATGAAGTGTTCTGTAGATGTCCATTATATCCAGTTGATCCATGGTGTTATTGAGTTCAGATATATCCTTACTGATTTTCTGCCTGCTGTATCTGTCCATTTCTGATAGAGGAGTGTGGAAGTCTCCAATTATGATAGTTGATTCATCTACTTCTCCTTGAAGTTTGATCAATTTTTACCTCATGTAGTTTGATGATACATTGTTATGTGCATTCATGTTAAGGATTGTTATGTCTTCTTGGAGAATTAACCCCTTTATCATTATGTAATTCCCTTTCTTTATCCCTGATAATGTTCCTCACTTTGACATTTCCTCTGTCTGAAATTAATAGTTACTCCAACTTTCTTTTGATTAGTGTTAACATATTATGTTTTTCTCCATTTATTTACTTTTACTTTGTGTGTCTTTATATTTAAAATGAAAACAACATATCTTACAGACAACATACAGTTGAATCATGTTTTTGATCATGTTTGATCCATCTGACAATCTCTGTCTTGGTGCATTTAGACCACTAACATTCAAATTGATGTAGATTAATATTATCATATTTGTTACTGTTTTCTATTTGTTGCTTATGTTCTTTGTTCCTGTTTTTGTCTTCCACCCTCTTTCTGCCTTTGAGATTTTAATTGAGTGTTTTATTTATTTAAAAGTTTTTCTTTTAATTTTACATACTGTTTACTTTTTTTTTAAAGTTTTAATTTTTTCAATTGAAGTATAGTGGATTTACAATGTTGTGTTAGTTTCTGGTGTGCAGCAAAGTGATTTGGTTATTTATATATATATATTCTTTTCATATTCTTTTCTATTATGGTCTATTACTGGATATTGAATATAGTTCCCTGGTCTATACAGTAGGACCTTGTTGTTTACCTATTTTATATATAGTAGTTTGTATCTGCTAATCCCAAACTCCTAATTTATCCTTCCCCCACCCCATTTCCCCTTTGGTAACCATAAGTTTGTTTTCTATGTCTGTGAGTCTGTTTCTGTTTCATAAATCAGCTCATTTGTGTCATATTTTAGGTTCCATGTGTAAGTGATAATCATATAGTATTTGTCTTTCTCTTTATGACTTACTTGACTTAGTATTATAATCTCTAGGTCCATCCATGTTGTGGTAAATGGCATTATTTCATTCTTTTTTATGGTTAAGTAGTATTCCACTGTGTATATATACCACATCTTCTTTATCCATTCATCTGTTAATGAATGTTTAGGTTCTTTCCTTGTCTTGGCTATTGGAAATAGTGCTGATATGAACATTGGGGTACATGTATCTTTTGGAATTATAGTTTTCTCCAGATATATGCCCAGGAGTGGGATTGCTAGATCATATGGCAACTCTGTTTTCAGTTTTTTGAGGAACCTCTATACTGTTTTCCACAGTGGCTGCACCAATTTACATTTCCACCAACAGTGTAGGAGGAGTCCATTTTCTCCACACCCTCTCCAGCATTTGTTATTTGTAGACTTTTTAATGATGGCCATTCTGACTGGTGTGAGGTGATGCCTCATTGTACTTTTGATTTGCATTTCTCTAATAATTAGTGATGTTGAGCATCTTTTCATGAGCCTATTGGTCATCTGTATATCTTGTTTGGAGAAATGTCTGTTTAGGTCTTTTGCCCATTTTTTGATTGGGTTGTTTGTTTTTGCTGTTGTTGTTATTGAGATGTATGAACTGTTTGCATATTTTGGAAATTAAGCCCTTGTTGGTCGCATTGTTTGCTAATATTTTCTCCCATTCCGTAGGTTGTCTTTTCATTTTGTTTATGATTTCCTTTGCTGTGTAAAAGCTTATAAGTTTGATTAGGTCCCATTTGTTTATTTTTTATTTTATTTCTATTGCCTTGGGAGACTGACCCAAGAAACTATTTGTACTATTTATGTCAGAGAATGTTTTGCCTGTGTTCTCATCTAGGAGTTTTATGGTGTCATGTCTTATATTTAAGTCTTTAAGCCATTTTGAATTTATTTTTGTATATGGTGTTAGGGAGTGTTCTACCTTCATTGATTTACATGTGGCTCTCCAGCTTTCCCAGCACCACTTGCTGAAGAGACTTTTCTCCTTTTATATTTTTGCCTCCTTTGTTGAAGATTAATTGACCATAGGTGTGTGGGTAATTGAGCATTATATATGGTTTCATTTTCTCGTTTCATAGCATTTCAGTAATACTTCTTTTTTTTTTTTTTTGTGCCGTATGCGGGCCTCTCACTGTTGTGGCCCTCCCATTGCAGAGCACAGGCTCCAGATGCGCAGGCTCAGCAGCCATGGCTCATGGGCCCAGCCGCTCTGCGGCATGTGGGATCTTCCCGGACTGGGGCACGAACCTGTGTTCCCTGCATCGGCAGGCGGACTCTCAACCACTGTGCCACCAGGGAAGCCCCGTAATACTTCTTTTATTATTTTCTTTAGTGGTTGCCCTGGAGTTTGCAATATACATTTACAACTAATACATGTCCACTTTCAAATAACACTTTCAAATAACCACTTCATAGGTTGTGTGAGTACCTTATAACAATAGCAAAATAATTCTAATTCCTCCCTCCTGTTCCATGTATCATTGCTGTCATTCATTTCACTTATATATAAGCATACAGAAGCATCTATCTGTCTTTTTATCTACCTATCTATATTATGTACACAAGCATACAAAATCAAATACATTGTTAATATTATTGTTTTGAAAAAGCTGTTATCTATTAGATCAATTAAGAATTAAAAAAACAAAAGTTTTAGTTTTATCTCTGCTTAATCCTTCTTCAATGCTTTTCCTTTCTTTATGTAGATCTGAGTTTTTGACTTATATTATTTTCCTTCTCTCTAAAGAAGTTCTTTTAACATTTCTTGAAAGACAGGTGTCCTGACAGCAAATTTTCTTAGTTTTGTTTGTCTGATAAAGTCTTTATTTCTCTTTCACTTCTTAAGGCTAGTTTGCAGGGCACAGAATTCTAGGTTGGTGGGTTTTTTCCTCAACACTCTAAATATTTCACTCTTCTCTCTTTTTGCCTGCATGGTTTCTGAAAATATGCTGTATGTATTCTTTGTTCCTCTAGGTAAGGTGTTTTTTCACCATGAAAGTTGCAGGGGCTCAGCTCTATTTGTAAAAGCTGGTTGATGTGAAAGCTTCTTCCCACAGAAGGGTAAAGACTGTTTCCCATAGAGAAAATGTATTTGTCTTACAGAGTGGTAAGACAAAAGTTTATACAGATTGTACTTTCATGGTACGGAACACGTCCATAGGATTTGGAGTAGCTAGGGCCATGTTTGAGACACCTGAAAACCAACATTTTGAAACATGGCATCAAAAGTGGCGAGATGGTCTGAGATTGTAGGCAAGATAAGAGTGAAATCTTTGCCGATTTCATGCCAAGGCCTGCTTAACCCTTAGTAAGAGTATTTGTTTTAAAAGACGGATGCAAAAATTTTTAGGGCACAGTGCTTTTTCAGGATGTGGAATGTACATCAAGTGAGTGAAGTGGGTAGTGATTTATTTCACAGTTGTCTATCACCACTGTTTCCAGGCTACTTTGAGTCTCTGCAAAACAGGTGTGAGAATGTAATCAATGGCCTTGTCAAGCTGCAAACCAAGAAGAGGCTCCTGAGCAACCGGAAGCCTTTTGGATCAGGCTACCAGCACAGAGTTTTTCCAGCAGTGTCTTCCCATCAAGGAGAGTTCTACCTTGTATGTGATAGAGGCAGACATGTGTCCCTGGAACTTGTAAATCTAGCCACTGTAATTGCTGAGTGAGGTTGCGCTCAGTTTAGAAGGTGGCTTCTAAAGCTGCAAGATGCTCAGTGGTCCTAGGCGGAATGAGAGTGAAATCCTTGCAGACTGCGTGCCTAGGCTTGTTTCACCTGTAGTAAAAGCATTTGTTTTCACAAGATAGATGCAAGAATTTTTAGGGACAGTGGTCTTTTGGTGTATGGAAGGTAACCGAAGTGACTGAAGAAGGTAGTGATTTATTTCACAGACTTACAAGATGAGTGTTTTTTTACAGACTACTTTGAGTCTTCCTCAAAACAGGTTTACTACCTGAGAATATAAGCAATGGCATCCTCAACCTGCATCCGATGAAGAGTTTCCCATGGTAACTATAATACTTCTTTTTGAGATATCCTTTAAAACTGTGCTCAGCTCTGAGTGTAAAGCACGTAAGTGTGAAGTAAGGAAAGTCCTGTTTCCCATAGAGATAATGTACATATCATACAGAGTAAAAGGAGCTGCTAGAGGCTCTGTGTTCAGAGGCAAAATGAGAGTGAAATTCTTCCAGACTTCATATGAGGGCTTGTTTCCTCCATAGTAAAAGTATGTGTTTTTCACAAGGTAGACGAAAGAATTTTTAGGCACAGTGTTCTTTCATTGTTCATAACTGACCTCGAGTGACTGAAGCAGGTAGTGTTTTATTTCACAGATAAGAATGCACTGTGTTTTTTTTATTGAGTGGAAGTTATATTTGTTTATGATGCATGAAGTATGTTGTTAAGAGATCTGTAATACTTCTCTTTGGAGAGGTACTTTAAAGCTGCTCTCAGCTCTCTGTGTAAACCCCAATAGGTGTGAAGTCCTTTCACACTGTGGAATTGTCCAGATTTCCATAAGAAAATGTACTTGTCATACACGTATGAGGACTAAGTTTTATACATATTTTTCTTCCAGTGTATGGAATTTTTACCCATGATTTGGAGTAGCTAGTGAAATGTTTCAGAGACTGACAAACCAATCCTTTGTATAGTTGCATGGAAAGCTGAGAGAAGCTCTGTGTTCAGAGGCGAAATGAGAGTGAAATTCTTGCAGATTACATGTCAAGGCTTCTTCCCCCTTCTACCCCCTTGTGTGATTTTCACAAGATGGACTAAGGAATTTTTGGCACACTGTTCTTACACTGTATGGAACTTACTGCAAGTGACTGAAGACAGTGGTAATTTAATTCTGAGACATATATAACAAGTGTTTTCCAGGGCACTTTGAGTCTTTCCTCAAAACAGGTTACTAACTGAGAATATAATCACTGGCCTTGTCAACCCACATGCAATGAAGAGTCTCCCATCACAACCAGAACTGCTTTGCACCAGGCTACCATACCAGTACAAAGTTTCTCCAACAGTGTTGTTTCCATGAAGGAAAATTATACCTTGTATGTGATACGGGCAGAGGTGTGTTCCCTGAACGTGTAAATTGGCAACTGTAATTGCTAAGTGAGGTTGAGCTCAACTAAGTGTGCTCAGTGCAATTGGAAGGTCAGGCCTTTCAGATGGCATAAACATGATTCTCACAGAAGGAATGTAGCCAATTGTTTCTGTTAAACTTCTATGCACTGTGGGTTTTTTTTTTTAAGAGAGTAGAAGATGTATTTGAAGTGTGATGCATGAATTGTATTGTTTAAGAGATGTAATACAGGTCTTTCGAGGGGTCATTTAAAGCTGCATTCAGCTTTGTTTTTATGCCAATAGCTGTGAAGGCCTTTCCCACGTAAGGAAAAGGACTGTTTCCCATAGAGAAAATATACGTGTCCTACAGTGTAGAAGGATGAAGTTTTATACACATTGATCTTTCAGTGTATGGAACATGTACCCAGGATTTGGAGTGAAATGTTTGAGAGACCTCAAACCACCCCTATGAAAAGTGGCATCAAAAACTGCAAGAAGCTCAGGGTTCAGAGGCAAAATGAGAGTGAAATCCTTGCAGACTGCATGCCAAGCCTTGTTTCTCTCATTGTAAAATATGTGTTTTTCACAAGATAGGTGAAAGAACTTTTAGGCACAGTGCCCTTTCAGTGTTTGCACCTTACCTCAAGTGCCCGAATCAGGTAGTGTTTTATTTCACAGCTGTCTTTAACACTATGGTTTTACAGGCTACCTTGAGTCTTTCCTCACAACAGGCTACTAAATGAGAATGTGATCAAGGGCCTCGTCAACCCTAATACAATGAAGAGTCTCCAGTTGCGACCAGAAGCATTTTGTGCCAGGCTACCAATACAGAGTTTCTCCAACAGTGTTCTTTCTCTAAAGTAAAGTTATACCTTGTATGTGATAGAGGCAGAGATGTGTTCCCTAAACCTGTAAATCTAGCAAATGTAGTTGCTAAGTGAGGTTGAGCTCAACTAAGTGTGCTCAATGCGATTGGAAGGTAAAGCCTTTCTTCAGAAGCCATAGTTAAACATGATTCTCATGGAAGGAATGTAGCCAACCGGTTTTTTACCATAAGAAAGAAATCCTATGCACTCCATTCTTTCATTGTGTGGAAGATATATATGAATTGTCATGCATGAAGTATATTGTTTAAGAGATCTGTAATACTGGTCTTTGGAGAGGTACTTTAAAGCTGTGGCAATTGGTGTGAAGGTCTTTCACACTGTGGAACAGGCCTGGTTTCTATATAGAAAATATATGTATCATACAGAGTAGAAGGACAAGGTTTTATACAGATTGTTCTTTCAGTGTTTGGAAATTGTTCTCAGGATTTGGAGTAGCTAGTTAAATGTTTGAGAGACCTGTAAACCAACCCTTTGAAAATTGGCATCAAAAGCTGCGAGATGCTCCATGTTCAGAGGCCAAATGAGAGTGAGACTGTATACCAAGGCCTCTTTCCCCCATAGTAAAAGTATGTGTTTTTCACAAGATAGAGGAAAGAACTCTTAGGCACAGTGTTCTTTCAGTGTTGGGAACTGACCCCAAGTGACTGAAGTAGGTAGTGTTTTATTTCATAGCTGTCTAACACTATTGTTTTACAGGTAATTTGAGCCTTTTCTCAATACAGGTTACTAACTGAGAATATAATCAATGGCCTTGTCAACATGCATACAAGGAAGAGCCTCCCATCACAACCAGAAGAACTTTGTACCTGGCTACCAGTATAAAATTTCTCTGACAGTGTTCTTTTCATGAAGGAACGTTATACCTTGTATGTGATAGAGGCAGAGATGTGTTCCCTAAACTTGTAAATCTAGCAACTTTATTTGCTAAGTCCTGTTGACCTCAACTAAGTGTGCTCAATATGATTGGAAGGTAAAGGCTTTCAGAGGGCAGAATTAAACGTGATTCTCACAGAAGGAATGTAGCCAATGTTTCTTACCATAGGAAGGAACTTCTGTGCATTGCATTCTTTTATTGAGTGGAAGATGTTTTTGAAGTGTGACGTATGAATTATATTGTTTAAGAGATCTATAATACTGCTCTTTTGAGATGTACTTTAAAGTTTTGCTCAGCTCTATGTGTATACGTCAATAGGTGTGATAACCTACAGTGGAAGAGAATGTAAAAAAATATGTGTGTGTGTAACTGAATCACTTTGCTGTACACCTGAAACTAACACAATATTGTAAATCAACTATATTTCAATAACTATTAAGCTAATAATAAAAACTAAAAAAATATAAAAGGATTAATAAAGAGTCAATACCTGTCCTTCTCAAACTATTCTTAAAAAATTGGAAAGAACATTTCCAAACTCATTCTATGAGGCCAACATTACGCTGATATCAAAACCCAAAACACTTCAAAAAAAGAAAATTACAGGTCAAACATAAATATAAAAATCCTCGACAAAATATTAACGATCTGAATTCAACAATATATTAAATGGATCTTACATCATGATTAAGTGGGATTTATTTCAGGATGCAAGGAAGGTGCAGTATCCTCAAATCAATCAATGTGATACACCACATTAGCACCCTGAAGCATGAAAATCATATCATCATCTAAATAGAAGCAGAAAACTATTTGATAAAGTTCAATATCCATTTATGGTAAAACCTATCAACAAAATGGGTATAGAGGGAACATAATAAGGGCCATTTGTGGCAAACCCAGAGCCAACATTATACTCAATAGTGAAAATCTGAAAAATATCCTGTAATGTCAGGAACAAGACAAGGATGTCCACTCCTATTTAACATAGTATTGGAAGACCTAGCCACAGCAATTAGACAAGAAAAAGAAATAAAAGGCATCCAAGTAGGAAGGGAAGAAGTAAAAATGTTACTGTTTGCAGATGCATAGGAAAAGAATAAAATGCATAGGAATAAATTTAACCAAGGAGGTGAAAGTACTGTTCTCTGAAAAATATAAGACACTGAAGCAAATTGAAGATGATACAAATAAATGGAAAGATATCTGTGTTCATGGATTGTAGGAATTAACATAGTTAAAATGTCCATACTATCCAAAGCAATCTACAAATTTAATGCATTTCCTATCAAAATACCCATGACATTTTTCTCAGAACTAGAACGA
Organism: Aethalodelphis obliquidens; assembly: GCF_003676395.1. Taxonomy (NCBI): domain Eukaryota; kingdom Metazoa; phylum Chordata; class Mammalia; order Artiodactyla; family Delphinidae; genus Aethalodelphis; species Aethalodelphis obliquidens. The sequence continues at coordinate 1,878,927 of NW_020838046.1, forward strand.
ACAATCCAAAAATTTGTACCTAAATACAAAAGACCCCAGATAACCAAAGCAATCTTGAAAAAAGAATGCTCCCTGGCTTCAAACTATACTACAAAGCTAAGTAATCAAAATAGTATGGTACTGGCACACACACACACACACACACACACACACACACACACACACAACACACACACAGATCAGTGAAACAAAATAAACAACCTAGAAATAAACCCATGCATATATTGTCAGTTAATCTATGACAAAGGAGGCAAAAATATATAGTGAGGAAGAGACAGCCTCTTCAATAAATGTTGTTGGGAAAACCAGACAGCTACATGTAAAAGAATCAAACTGGACTACTTTCTCACATCATACACAAAAATAAACTCAAAATGAATGGAAGACTTAAATGTATGACCTGAAGCTCCAAGAAAAAAACATGGGCAATAATCTCTTTGACACTGGTCTTAGCAACATTTTTTGGATATGTCTCCTCAGGCTAGGACAACAAAAGCAAAAAAACAGGTGGGACCAAATCTAACTAAAAATGTTTTGCACAGTGAAGAAAACCATCAACAATTTGAAAAGTCAACCTATTGAATGGGAGAAGATATTTGCAAATGATATGTCAGATGAGGAATTAATATTCCAAAATATATAAAGAACTCATACAACTCAATATAAAAAAATCTGATTAAAAAATTGGGAAGATGACCTGAATAGGCATATTTTCAAAGAAGACCTACAGATGGCCAACAGGCACATGAAAAGATGATCAACATTTTACTGAACTTAGATTGGGTCTGCTCACCAAATGCACAGCAAAGCCAGTCTGCTGACACTGAGTTGTATTAAAGGAAGGTACAGCTTTTATTGTAAGGTGCCAAGCAAGGAGTTCAGGTCTTTTTTGAGCATGAGCTGCTGATTCTCCTTGCTTGGTTCCTTGCAATAAATGCTTTACTTTCCTTAACCACAACCCAGTGTCATAAGACTGACTTTGCTGAGTGTCAGGTGAGTGGACCCAAGTCCAGGTTCAGTAACAAATATCACTACTCATTAGGGAAATGCAAATCAAAACCACGGGATAGCACCTCATACCTGGTAGAATGTTATTGTCAAAAAAACTACAAGGGCTTCCCTGGTGGCGCAGTGGTTGAGAGTCCGCCTGCCGATGCAGGGGACATGGGTTCGTGCCCCGGTCTGGGAGGATCCCACATGCTGCAGAGTGGCTGGACCCGTGAGTCATGGCCGCTGAGCCTGTGCATCCGGCGCCTGTGCTCCACAACGGGAGAGGCCACAACAGTGAGAGGCCCACGTACTGCAAAACAACAACAACAACAACAAAAACAAAACAAAACAAAAACTACAAATAACAAGTGTTGAAGTGGATGTGGAGAAAAGGCACCCTAGTACACTGCGATGGGAATGTAAATTGGTACAGCCAATATGGAAAACTTCATGGCAGTTCCTCAAAAAATTAAAAATAGAACTACCATACAATCCAGCAATTACACTCCTGGGTATTTATTTGAAGAAAATGAAAACACTATTTCAAAAAGATATATGCACCTGAATGTTTACAGCAGTACAATACTCAAGATGTGGAAGCATCCTAAGTGTTCATCAACAGATAAATGGATAAAGAAAATGTGGTATGTATACACAATGGAATATTACTCAGCCTTAAAAAAGAATGAAATCTTGCCGTTTGTGACAACATGGATGAACCTGGAGGGTATAAGTCTTAGCGAAATAAATCAAAGACAAATACTGTATATTTTCACTTATATGTGGAATTTTAAAAAACCAAAGCAAATGAACAAATATAACAAGAGAGAAAATTACTCAGATATAGATAATAAACTACTGGTTGCCAGAGAGGAGGAGTGGGGGAAGAGGTAAAGTAGGTGAAGGGAATTAAGAAGTACAAACTACAAGTTATAAAGTAAATAAGTCAGTGGAATGTAATGTACAGCACAGGGACTATAGTCAATATTTTATAATAATTTTGTATGGTTCATAATCTATAAAAATATTGAATCACTGTGTTGTACACCTGAAACTAATATAATATTTTCGTGAACTACACTTCAATTTTAAAAAATTAAGTGAAATGGTAAGATACTTGTAATAAAAGGTGTTTCTAACAACCTGCTTGCCAGATGCATTCAGTAGAGTATTCTTTCAGTGAATGGAAATGATTCCTGTTCACTAAGGCATGTAGTGATATGGTTAGAATCTTGTAATAAAGGTATTTCTAACAAGCTACTTTGCATTATGCATTAAGTACAGAGTTCTTTCAGTGAAAGAAAGTGAAACCCACTATATAATGACTGTAAAGAATTGTGTCAAAAATTGAACTAAAGATTTTTCTATAGAGGTGTTCACAGGTGTGTTAACCATGGTACTCTTTCAGTATATGCAAGTGAAATCCATTCTTTAATTCATGTAGTATAGTGTTACCAAGACTTGTCATAGTTTCTAACAAGTTAATTGCAAGATGTGTTTGATACAGTGTTCTTTCCGTGATTGGAAGTGATAGTCATTCTGTAACGCATATACTGAATTGTTTACAATACTTGAAGTAAAGATGGTTATAACAAGCCACTTGCAAGTTGCACCACAAGCACAATTTGTTTTTCAGTTCATGGAAGTGATACTCATTCTGTAATGCATATCATGATTATTTAAGAGACATAATAAAAGTGTTCCTAAAAAGGTATTTGCATGCGATATTCAGCACAGTATTCATTCATTGAATAAATTGATATTCTTCCATAATGCATGGAGTGAAGTGTTTAAGAAACTTGTAGTCAAGGAGTTTCTAACAAGCTGCTTGCAAAATGCATTTGCTACGGTGTTTTTTCAGTGAATGAAACTGATACCTGTTGTGTATTGCATTTGAGAACTGTTTAGAGGACGTATAATAAAACTGTTTCTGAAAACACTTGCAAGCTGTGTTCAGTGCAGTTTCTTTCACTGAATGGACGTGATACTTATTCTGTAACACATGTAGTAAAGTGTTTATTTTTAAAAGTAATAAAGATGTTCCTTTCAGCCTACTAGCAAGCTTTGTTCAGCAGTTTCTTTCAGTGAATGGAAGTGATACCCATTCACTAAGGCATGCTGTGTGTGTTTTAAGTTCTTGTAAGAAAGGTGTTTCTAACAAGACACTTGCAAACCATGTTTATCACAGAGTTTATTCATTGGATAGGAGTGATATTTATTCTGTGATGCATTTAGTGAGGTGTTTAAGCGACTAGTAATGAAAGTTTTTCTAACAAACTATTTGCAAGCTGCTTTCAGCATGGTATTCTTTCAGGGATGGAAATGGATCCTGTAGTGCATGTAGTGAAGTATTTATGTGACTTGTAATAAAATTGTTTCTAACAAGGACTTGTAACAACAGTGTTTCTTAAAAGCCACTTGCAATATGTGTTCTGCATAATGTTCTCTTAATGAATGGAAATGATGTCCTTTCTGTAATACATGTACTAAAGTGTTTAATAAACCGTAATAAACGTGTTTCTAGCAAACTACTTGCAAGATGTGTTCAGTTTAGTTTTCTTTCAGTGAATGGAAGGGAATCCCATTCTTTACTGCATATTGTAAAGTGTTTAAGAGACTAATAACAGTGTTTCTAATAAGCCACTTAAAAACTGCATTCAGCAAGTGATACTATTCTGTAATGCATGTAGCAAAGTGTTTAAGAAATTTGTGGTTTCTAACAAGCTTCATGCAAGCTATATTTAGCACATTATTCAGTGAATTGATGTGATACCCATTCTGTAATGCATGTAATGAAATGTTTAAAGTCTTGTATAAAGGCATTTTTCTAACAGCAAGATATTTTCAGTAGTGTTCTTCAGTGAATGAAAGTGATACCCCATGTGTAATGCATGTTGTAATATGTATAAGAGACTTGTAAGAAATTATTTTCTAAAACACCACTTACAAGCTGCATACTGCACATTGTTCTTTCAGTGAATAAGACTGATAACCATTCTGTAATACATGTAGTAAAGTTTTTAACTTTACAGGCATGGGCTGTTTGGTTAACCAGCTCTTTGCCCTAGGCATTTGGACTTTCCCTCAGCACTGGACTGGTAAACCAGTTGTCCATCTGAAGCTTCCAGATCACCAAATTATTTGCCTTGAGTGCCAGGCTGCCTGGGTGACCAGCTTTTCTTCCAAGCCATCCCAAAGTTGACCATGGACTCCAGGGTGCCAGATGACCAGCAGTTCTTCCCAAGCATCCCAGACTTAGAGTTGACCAGCTGTCTGTCCCTGGTGTCATGTACTTGGCCTCAGATGCTATGCTTTTGAGTCGACCAATTGTCCATCCCAGTCTTGGCCTTCAATGTAGGATCACCAATTCAACCAGATGTCAATCTTGGGCATCCCTGAGTTGGCCTCAGTTGCCAGGCTGCTGTGTTGACGAGCCTACCATTTGGGGTGTCCTGGATTTGGCCTCAGAGAGTGCTGCTGGATTGACCAAGTGTCCATCCCTAGCATCCTGGACTTGAGCTGTGGCACCACGCTGCCGAGTAGACCACTTGTCCATCTTGGACTTGACCTCCAGTGTTGGGCTGCCAGGTCAACAGGGTGTCCTAGACTTGGCCTCCAGATTCAGGCTAATGAGTTGACCAACTGTCTATCTGAGGCATCCTGAGCTTGGCCTCAGAAGCCAGGAAGTCAGGCCAACCAGCTGTCCATCTTAGGTGTCCTGGAATTGGCCTCCAGTGTCAGGCTGCAATGTCAAATAGCTGTCTTTCCCAGGCTTCCCAGGCATCCAACACTTGGTCTTGAGCTCTGGACTTTTGGATCAACCAGCTGTCCATCCTGGAATCCTGGACTTGGTCTTAGGTGCCTGTTTCCAGGTTGACCAGCTGTCATTCTGGTACATCCTAGACTTGGCCTAATGTGCTAGGCTGCTGGATTGTCCATCTTGGATGTCCCAAACTTGGTTTCAGGTGTTGGGCTGGTAAGTCAACCAACTGTCTATCCCAAGTGTCCTGGTTTTGGCCATGTAAGCCAAGCTTCCAGGTCAACCAACTCTTTGTCTGATGCATTCTAATTTGGCCTTGTGCACTGGCTTTCTGGGTTAATGAGCTGTCCTTCCTCTCTGCCCCAGAATTGGCCTTCCTTAAGTGCCAAGCTGCTGCGTTGACCAGCTATCCATCCTGTTTCCTGGTCTTGGCCTCAGGAACCATGCTTCTGGGTTAACAAGCTGTTTGTCCCAGCTGTCAAAATCCTGGCCTCAGACATCATGCTTCCAAGTCAACCAGCTTTTTGTTCATCTCACATCTGGTCTCAGTGTTGGGATGCTGGGTTGACCTGGTGTCAATCTCAGGTGTCCTGGGCATCCCAGACTTGGCCTTGGGTGCCAGGATACTGGGACAACTTTGGGCACCAAGCTGCTGGGTAGTTCAGCTTTTTTTCAGGCATCCTGAACTTGGCCTCAGGCAGCAGGTCTGAGGTTGCCCAGCTTGGGCATTCCATAGTTGACCTCACCACCAGGTTACCAGGTAAACCAACTGTCTGTCCCAGCCTTCCTGGAAGTCTTGGACTTGGTCTATAGTGCCAGGCAGCTAAGCTCTCCAGCTCTGTGTCTCAAACATCCCCGGCTTGGCCTTTGGTGACAAGCTTGGGTTGACCAGCAGTTTGTCTCATGCATTTTGGAAATCCCAAACTTTGCCTCAGGCACCAGGCTGCCAGGCCAATGAGCTGTCCATTCTGGTGGTCCTACACTTGGCCTCTGCCTTCAGGCTGCTGGGTTGGACAGCTGTCTATCCTGGGCATCCTGGACAACTCTGAGTGGGCCTTAGGTGCCAGAGTGCCAGCATGACCAGATATCTTTCCTGGGCCTCCCAGACGTGGCCTCTGGCACTGAGCTACTGGGTCAGCAAGCACACAATACTGGGTATCCTGTGCGTCTGAGACTTGGCATCAGGTCAGGCTACTGGATTGACCAGCTGTCCTTTCAGGATGTCCTGGACTGTTTGAGAGTCCCAGACTTGGCCTTGAATGCTGAGCTGCCAGGTTGATCATCTGTGCATCCCATGGCATTCCAGACTTGGCCTCAGACCCTGGGCTGCCAAGTTGACCAGCTGTCCCTCAGAAGCATCACAGTCTTGGACTCCTGTATCGAGCTGCATTGACCAGTAGTCTGAGGTGCCCCGGACTGGGCCTCTGGTGCTGTTCTGTGGGGTTGATGAACTGTGAATTCTGTGGCATAGGGAACTTGGTCTCAGACACCCAGCTACCAGGTGAAACCAAGTTGTTTGTCCCAAGCATCACACACGTGGTACAGTGTTGGGCTGCTGGGTCAACCCGGTATCTATCTGGGGTGTCTCAGACGTGGCCTCAGATGTTGTGAAGAGTTGACCAGCTGTCAATTTGAAGTATCCCAGACTTGGCCTCCAGTGTTAGGCTGCCAGGTCGACAAGCTGTCCTTCCTGAGCACCCTAGTGTCCTGGATTTGGTTGGCAGTTTCACCAGCTCTTTGACCTGGGCATCCCAAACTTGGCCTCAGGTGCTGGTCTGCCAGGTAACTAGCTGTCCTGTTTGGGCATACTGGATTTGGCTTTAAGTGTCAAGTTTCTGGATCAACCACATGTCAATCCTGGGCATCCCTTGTATCCCTGACTTGGCGTTGGGTGCTAGACTGTCAGGTAAACCAGCTGACAATCCTAGGAGTCCTAGACTTGGCATCAGGCACTGGGCTGCTGGGTTGACTTGGGTGTCCTGTGTGTCTTGGAGGATCCCAGACTTGGCCTTGGGCACTGAGCTGCCAGATCGAGTTATCACTGGCATCTCAGGCTTCCTGAACTTGGCCTTGGATACTGTACTACTGGGTCAACCAGCCGTCCATCCCAAGTGTCCTGGACTTGGCCTCTAGTGCCTGACTTTAGTTGACCACCTGTATGTCCTGGGCCTCCCAGACTTAATCTTGGGTGCTGGGATACTGAATCATCCAGCTCTTTGTCCCATATGTCCTAGACTTGGCCTTGGGCACTGAGCTGCTGTGTCTACCAGCTGTTTTCCCTAGGCCTCCCAGACTTGGACTTGGGCGTTGGTCTTCTGGGTTGAAGAGCTGTTTGTCCTGGGCATCCCAGACTTGGCCTTGGTCACCACATTGCTGGGTCGGCCAGCTGTCTTTCCAGGGTGTCCCAGACTTGGCCTTTTGTGCCAGGCTGCCATGTCAACCAGCTGTCTGTCCCAGGCATCCTGGACTTGACCTCTAGTGCCAATGTGTGAGGAGACCACTGTCCTTTCTGGGAATCCTGGAGTTGGCCTCAGGCTTTAAGCTGTCGTGTTGACTTGTCTGACCCAATCATCCTAGATTTGGCCTCTAGCACCTGGCTGCCAGGTCAATCACCCATCTTTCCAAGGTGTCCCAGCCTTGGCCTTGGCCCTGGGCTGCCTGCTCAACCAACTTTTTGTCCCAGACTTGCCCTCTGGAATCAGGCTGCTGTTTTGACCAGTAGTTTGTCCCAGGCATCCCATATCTGGCATCAGGTGATGAGCATCCAGGTCAACCAGCTGCCTGGCACCCTGAACTTGCCTTAGGTAACAGGCTGCTGAATCAAACAGCTGTCTGTCCCAGGCATTCTGGATGTCTTGGACTTAGCCTCAGGCATGGGGCTGCCCAGTCAAACAGATATGTATCCTGGTCATTCAAAACTTTCCTTGGGTGAGTGTCTGCTGGGTAGACCACCTTTCTGGTCCCAGGAGTCACGAACTGGCCTCAGGCACTGAGATACCAGATGGACCAGCCATTCATTCTGATCTTGGACTTGGCCTGGGGCACTGGGTTGGCCAGTTGCCTGTTCTGAGTGTCCCTGTCTTGGCACTGGCACCAGACTGGGGGGCCAACAGTCATCCTGGAATTGGCCTCACAAGACAGGTTGCTGGTTTAACCAGCTGCTCATCCTGGGCATCCTAAAATTGACCTCAGGTGCTGGACTGCTGGGTTGAACACCTGTCCATTTGGGCATCCTGGACTTGGCCTTGGGCACCAGGATACCGGCCTGTCTAACCATCAATCTTGGGCATCCCAAACTTAGCCTCTGGATTCAGGTTGCCATGTCAACTAGTAGTTTGCTTTAGACATTCCATACTTGGCCTGGGGCTCTGGGTAACCAAGTCAACCAGCTGTCCATCCTGGGCCTTCTGAACTTTATGTCAAGTGCCAGGCTGCCAGGTCTACCAGCTGTTTGTTCTGGGTATCCTGGACTTGGCCAGAGTTTCCAGGCTGCTGAATAGACTGGGCTATTCATTCTGAGCCTCCTGGGTGTCCAAGACTTGGCCTTAGACTTCAGAGTCCTGGGTCAGCCAGCTGTCCACCCAGAGGATCCCACCTAGGGTGCTGGGCTGCTGGGTCAATCAGTTGTTTGTACCAGTTTTCCCAGACTTGGTCTTGGGCACTAGGCTGCTGGGTTGGCGAGTTATCCATCCTGAGCTCGGCCCTGGGTGCCAGGTTCCAAGTGACCAGCAGTCTGACGTGGGCTCCTGAGCATCCAAGACTTGGCCTCAGGCACTGGGCTGCCAGGTCAATCAGCTGTTTGTCTTGGACATCCTGGACTTGGCCTTGGGCACTGGTCTGCTGGGTTGACTAGCTGTATATCAGTCCAATTGCCTTCCAATTTTGATGAAGTCCATTTGTTTTATATTTTGTTGCTTGTACCTTTGGTGTCATGTTTAAGAAACCATTGCTAAATCAAAGGGCATAAAGATTGGCCTCTATGTTTGTTTGTTTGTTTTCTTTCCCCTAAGGGTTTTGGAATTTTAGCTCTTGGATCCATTTTGAGTTAATTTTTGCATATGGTGTGAGATAAGGTTCCAACTCCACTTGTTTGCATGTTGAAAACTGGGATATCCAGTTTTCCCAATGCTATTTGTAGAAAGACTGTTTTTCCTTCATTGGATGGTCTTAATGCCTTTGTTGAAAAATCCACTGGCATGGGTTTAATTTTTAAGTCTCAATTTCTATTCCATTGATCCTGCAGCTTGACTGAATTCGTTTGCTAGCTCTAACAGTTGTGTGTATGTGTGTGAATTTTTTAGGATTTTCTACATATAAACTTTTGTCATCTGTAAATAATTTTACCCCCTACTTTCCAATTTGGATGCTTTTTGCTTTGCTTGCCTAATTGCTCTGGCCAGAGCCTCCAATGAAATGAATGTTGAATAGAAGTGGTAAAGGTGGATGTCTTTGTCTTGTTTCTGATTTTAGGAAGAAAGCTTTCAGTCTTCCAAAACTGAACATGATGCTAGTTGTGGGGTTTTATACATGTCCTCTATCATGTTGAGGATGTTCCCTTTTATTTCTACTTATTGAGTTCTCTTATTCTGAAAGCGTGTTGGCTTTTGTCAAATGCCTTTTCTTCATCAGTTGAGATGATCGTGTGGATTTTTCCCCCCTTCATTTTACTAATGTGGTATAGATTGCATTTCATATATCGAGCAGTACTTTAACCCCTGGGATAAATCCCACTTGACCATGATGCATAATCCTTTAATATGCTGCTGGATTCTGTTTGCTAGTATTTATCAAGGATTTTTGCATCTATACTCAAGGGGGATATTGGTCTCTAGATTTTTCTTGTGAGATCTTTGTCTAGCTTTTGTATTAGTGTAATGTTGCTCTCACAGAAACCCTAAGTGTTCCCTCCTCTTTTACTTATTGGAAGAGTTTAAGAATTGGTGTTAGTTTTTAAATGTTTGGTAGGATTCACCGGTTTTGTAATTTGTGTGCTTGTTAGAATTTTCCCATTTCATCTAGAGTATGCAATTTGTAGGTGTATAATTGTTCACAGTTTCTTATAAACCCTTTTATTCCTGTGGGGTTGGTAGTGTTGTCCCAACTTTGTTTCTGACTTTAGTTACTTGAGTCTTCTCTACTTTTTTCTTAATCAGTCTAGCTAAAGGTTCATCAATTTTTTCATTTTTTCAGAGAAAAAACTTTTAGTTTGTTGATTTTCTCTATTGCTGTGTTGTTCCCTATTCTATTCATCTCGGCTCTAATATTTATTTTTTAGGTTTACTTTGCTCTTTTTCTGGTTCACAAAGGGCATCTTCTAACTGACTCCTGGCACTAGCTAGCCTCAGGATCACCCTCTCCAGGGTGAGCTAAAAACTTACAGACTGGAGTGGCCCAGGCCAGACAGGCACCGTGCTCCCAACGTGACAGCCCAGGCCACCTCCAGGCTTATTTCACCACTGAACCTCTTCTGGCTGGGTATGACACCTAACAGTTGACAGGCTGACCTGGACTCCTGTGGACCTTCTTACTGCCTTAGTTGCCTTCTGCTCTCTGGGAACCAGAAGGCTAGTTAAGTTTAGCTGAGGAGCACTACCAATGGGCACAGTGCCCTGCCTGCTGCCAGATATTGCCCTCTGTACACTTCTCTCATTGCTTCACAGGTACCAGTCGTTGTCATCTGTGCCCACAGGCATCCCAGAGCACTCACCCACCCAATGGGTCTGACAACTTCAGTTCTATCTTCATGACTTACAGCACCTGCCTGTTACCCTCCCAGGGGTCCTGGCCCTGCCTCCCACCGCGTTCTCAGGCTAGATTCCATCAAGGCCAACTGAGAGTGATGGACTTACCTACCCCCCTCCCCCAGTAGAGGAGAGACCCCACTTCACATACCTTGCTCTTCACCAGGTGAGGGGCAGCTGAGTTCCACTGATGTTGTCTGGTGTCACTGCAAGTGCCAGACACCAAGGACTTTATGAGACCACAGGAGATGGGGTCAGTGGGAAGGGAATAGTTCAGAGGAGGTGAGAGGGTGATTGATTTTTTTGTATAAAAGGTAAAAAAAAGGTTTACTATAGTTGTAAATAGCAAAAGCTGTACTGGAATATTATATTAAAATCCCATTTCTACTATAGCCTGGGAGTTGTGGTTTTGTTCTTTCATTTCTTGTGTTTCAAAAGAGATAGATACTCTCACTCTTCATTCAATAAGTCTTTAGGGCCATCAGTTTATTGTATGTGGGAGAAGTAGGAAGGGCCAGCTACCCTTCTCTGAAGGACATGCCCAAGTCCATCTTTCACAGAGATGTTTGTTTCAGTATCATTAAACTGGGCAAGGAGCTAAGAAAGCCCCTCAGAACTCAGGGGGCTTGGAGGGAGGTTGAAGGTACTTTCACAGGCATAGCAACAACCACTGAAAACTGGGCATCTTTAAAAGTAACTCTTGCCAGGACCATTTCCTGTCCCAGGACAATGGCTGCTTTTCTACACTCTAGCGAGAGCTTTTTGCTTCTCTCGCTGAGGTATCTTTTGACCACCAATTAGGAAACTGTAGGTCAAACTCTGGAATTCTATAAGCCCTAAGTGGGGAAAATGGTAAAAAAAAAAAAAAAAAAAAAAAAAAAAACATGGAAAGGAAAAAGCCAGAGGAAGATTATTTGCAAACAGACTGAGGGAGGCAGGATTTTTCATCATCCCTCCCCACCAAGGTCAGCACTTTACCTAAATTTGAATACTCCTCTGACTTCAGAATTCCTTTTCCTGCTTATTTCTTATCCAGGGGAAAGATTTGTGATGCAGAGTTTAGGCCTATAGCTGGGTGTCATTCTATAAGCATCCCTGCAATGCCCTGTATAATTGTTTTAACCCAGAAATGCCCTAGATGGCCCCCAGTCCACCATCAGGTACACTGATCAGTTACATCAGGTCACTCTTCTCTGGCTGGAGCCTGATGAATGTACTTTGGTTATGTCAAGGGGCTGTCAACCTTTCATGTCGTAAGGGCTAAAAGATGCAGCCTGATAAGCAAGTGACTGTTGAATGCAAGTGGGAGTGCAAGAAGCGGACACAGAATAGAGCAAAATGGAGCAAATGGTTGTTGAACTATAGATAGCGATTGCAAAGTTGATTATTGATGGCTTAGTGGAATTTGGATGGTGCAGAATGTGCAAGGAAAGATTGATAAGTTGACAGAAACATGCAAAATAGTTGTTTTGCAGTGAGTGCACAAGCACTGACTTAAATGGCACACAGTGGCTGTACAGGAGGGGAAGCTGGAAGAATAGTGAAGAGTAGTTGATAACATGGCCCCAGGGAGTATTCAGTGACTCTTGCAGTGGGTGCAACAAGACTTTGTTGAATAGCACACAGTGGGTGTGTGAGAATAGAAAATTTGATGGTGAGCATGGGAGGAGCAATTGTTAAATGCTGCAAGAGTGTGCTGGAGTGAAAGTGGGATGCACATGCATAGATTGGCTGTTGAACTGCACATGGCGAGTGTGTAAACACTGAATGGCAGAGGTGTGCAAAGTGTGAAGTCAAATGGAAATGACAGTCATTGGCTTTTGAATTGCACAGTGAGTGAGCAAGGAGACACTGGTCAATATCATAAGAAGTGGGCACTGGATGAAGCAGAGTGACCAGTGAATACGCGGGGAGTGATTACAATGGTGCATTTTATGTGCCAGTGTGGTCAGGTCATGGGGCACAGTTGTTTGACTAAATGCCAGTGTCTAGATGTTGCTGTGAACTCAACAGACTTTAAGCAGATTACCTTCCATAATGTGGGTGGGCCTCATGGAATCAGTTGAAGATCTTAAGAGCAAGGGACCTAGGTTTCCCAAAGAAGCACTTCTGCCTCTAGACTGCAACACAGAAACCATGCCTGAGTTTCCAGCCTTCAGACTCAAGACCGCAAGGTCAACTCTTCCCTGGGTCTCCAGCCTATCCTGCAGATTTAACCATCAACAGCCCTTAACCCCTCTCTTTCTACACATACCCTATTGGTTCCATTTCTCTGGAGAATCCTGAAACTCTGACTATTGGGTGTAATATAGGTGTGCAAGAAGTGGAAACTGGATAGTACATACAAGTGTAAAGAGTCTGCGATGACAAAAAATTCTGGACAGGGCAGAATGAGTGCACAAAGAGTCGTCGTTGAATCAAACACTGTTTGCAAAGTGACTTTAGATGGCGGATAGTGGGTGTTCAATGAGTTGAAGTAGTATGGTGCAGAACAGGTGTATGAAGTGTGGAAGAGGCCCAGGTTCCAGCTGGCCTTTTGGGCCCTACCTGGCCTGCAGGGAGACCTTGGGCAAGGCCCTCTCCCTCATTGGGTATGCAGCTGCTAGGGTTGGCTTAGTCTCTGAAGGGGAAAGGTGGTGCTGTAGCATGCAGGAGGGGGATGAACTCACTGGTGCTTTGCCTTGCCCTACTGGCAGCAGGGCCCAAGCGGCACGTCAGTGATGTACCTATGACACTTGGGGGGCTTGCATGAAGGACAGCACACGAGGCCTAGAGCCCTGACCAACAGACATCTTTGGCTCAGGATCCTGCTGGGGAGGAGGTGGGCACAGGTGGTTCTAGTGTGGGATAGAGACACAGGCCTTTGGTCTTGGGGCTGCCTTGGGGCCCAGACCCTCCCACTGATGGTCTTGCTCCAGTGGGAGATGTGTGGACTCATGCAGGGATGTGGTGCTACTGCAGAGGGGGCCCTGCCAGATGAGCCAGCTGCCCTGCACTGCTGAGGATGGGAGGCCTGTCAGCTTGGATGCTGGCCTTTGCTGAGGGAAGGCTGGGGGGTGGGGGAGAAGAAAACCTAGCCACATGCCACCCCCACTCCTGAGTCCCCAGCACATTTCCAGCCTCCTTGCTGTGGGTCCAAATGACCAACACCTCCCCATGCACCCCCCCTCACCGGATCCAGTTCCCAGTCCTGGCTGGGCCTCACGAGGACAAGGAGCCTGGACCCTCTGGACAGGCATTGGGGCCCCAGGGATGCCAAGAGACAGCCAGGACATATCAGACCCCAAAGAGCAGGAATTGTGCCTGGGACGCCGAGGTGACAGTTCAACAGGGAGGTGACACATCCCAGGCCACAAAGGAGGACAGAGCTTTATTTCCAGAAGGGACCCTTGCACAGGGTGACTGCCTTCCACACTGGTGCCTCCAGGGTCCCCCAAGGATGTGCTGCACCCGATCCTTGCAGCATGCACTAAAGGGATGTGGTGGTGGCCACGGCCTCCTCCAGCTGCTGTAGGAGCTCCTCTGGCCGTGGTGAGAATGCACTGGTGTCCACTCTCTGGAAGTCAGGGTGGGCCACGACGGACTCCAGCACCTCAGCTATGCGGCAAATGTCAAAAGCGGCCTGCTGGGGGCCCAGCCTGGTGCCCTTGTCGCCCTCCACCTTGCCAGGACCCATCCCCTTCGCCAGGAGGAGAAGCCTCCTTTCAGCAACGACCTTGAGGAAGTGATAAAATTCCTCGAAATTAATCCCGGAGCAGGACTTCATGATGACCTGGGCCAGAAAGAACAACCAGTGAGCTGCTGCTCACTCACAGCTCTAGGCAAGTTCTGCTGACCCTGCATCGAGTCTAGGCTACAAAGGGCCCTGAGACACAGTCCAGTCCTCGAGGATGGAGACACCTGGGGGCCAGCCAGTGATCAAATGGGTCTGAGTCCTGCAGCCTGAAAGCCCCAGAACCCTCACTCAAATAGGTAGGCCTGGTTGCCACCAGGCCCCCAAGACTACAGATCTGACCTTAGAGACCACACCCTCCCTTAAGACTGCAGGCTGTCCTGGGGCTTTTCCATACCCTCCCCACACTGACGCCCTGGGCCAGGTGAGCACCCTCTTGCCCTTGACTGTGGTCCTGGTTCAGGTGAGCCCCCTACCAATCCTCCCACTATAGATAGCCCTGGTGAGCCTCATCCTGTGCCCCCCTCCTGCTCAGACCCGTTGTCCCACCTGGCAGTGGTGGTGCCAGTCGGGCATGCTGTCCCTCCACTCAATGATCTCCTGCTGCACAGCACAGAGCTCCTGCTGCAGGAAGTGCCACATGTTGGCCAGGTTACAGCCGTTGACCCAGTTGTGGTTGATGGAGATGGTGTCCTCCTGGAAGGGGTAGGGCACAGGCTGTCCCCGTGAGCCCACAGGGGGCACCATCCCCTCCCCGTCCTGAGGTCCGCTCAGCTTTCCTCCGCTGGGAGGAGTTGCTTCCATCTCCCAATGGGAGCCAGCAGAGAAGAGGGAGCTGGGATCATTTGAATCCACAATTAGCCCAGAATGGGGCTCCGTAAGGGCTGGGACACCACAGTGTGTGGACCCCTTGCCCACTGTTGCCCAGGAAAGCAACATGGGAGGGAGGGAAAGAGGCTGGGGGCCCTCAGCAGTGCTGCGTGCAGGGAACCAATATAGCCACACGCAGTACCAGCCTTGCCCATGGCCTGCCCCATCCCATACCCAGGCTCTCCCAGAGGGACAGCCTGCCCACTCTATGGGATCAGGGCGGGTGGGCTCAGCCCTCTCTCTGCAGGAACGCATTTAGGAAGGTGCCGAGGGCAAGAAGAGCTGCTGAGCAGGCCAAGGGGCACAGGTGAACGGGGGTAAGAGTCAGCTCAGTGGAGCCCTGTGGCCTGTCTCCCTGACCCATCTGGGCCACAGCACATGGGGTAGGGAGTGCCCAGCATACCAGGTTGTGGACTTGATGGTGCCACCCACTGGGCACAAACACCATCTCGCCTGCCTCCTGTGTGACCTCCAGTGGGGGGCTACAGTGATCTCGCATGGGGTGTAGGCGGCTATCCAGGAGTGTGGGGGAGGTCACGTCGTAGGGCAGGCTACCGTGGCAATCCCGCAGGGCTTCTTCTTGCCCCGGTGGGAAGAAGAACCACTTTTTCCTCCCGCAGATGTTGACAGACCAGCTGAAGGAGCGGAAAATGTCAGCATGGAACGGCGACCTGTGCGAGAGCTTCTGTTGGTGCTGCGTGGCTTGGATGTGGGCTTTGCCTCTTCTGAGTAGACTGGCCAGGCTCAGTGGTCCCCAGCTCTCACACCTGGCCTGTGAGCCAGGTGGGAGGGCCAAGCCTCCCCCACCCCAGAACATCACACAGGAGGTGCACGAGCTCTTTCCACAGAGGAAAGAGGTAAGTGGGCTTAGAAATGCCAGACCTGGCAGCCGACTCCATTACGTGGCTAACAGGAATCTCTGAGAGGCTCTGGGCAAGAGCTGACACACCAGCAGGAAGGTTCAGGAGAGTGACCAGGGACGGGGTGTAGGATGGTGGGTGGGAGCAGACAGGCGGTTACCAGGTGCCGGTGGGCCCCATGTAGATGAAGCGGTAGTCATCCACGTCCAGGGCATCCCAGTACTCGTTGAGCCAGTCAGATGAGAAGTATATGGGCAGGGTGAACACGCCCTCCGCCGAGGAGTCCCTTTAGAAAGTGGCATGAAGCTACAGAAGTGGCTACAAGCCAACCTCCCGGCACCCACGTCCTGAGTGCATGAAATATCATGAGAGCTTTGAAATTATGTGAATGACCCCTGACCTGCCTTCTGGAGTCAGCACCAACCACCAGAAGTGGGGCCACCTCAGACCACCCAGCCATAGACCCGCCACCAGATGACCACAGCCCCAAGTAGCCCTAGCTGATCCCTGCCCAAATGACTGAACCAGAGTTGTAAGCAGATGAAATGGTTTTGGGGGTGCTGTGACACAGCCTAGACAACTTGTACAGGCAGTGACTAGATGTTCCTGGCCACTCCCACACCCATTCCAGGATTTCAGCTTCGGGCTGAGCTGGGGTTTAAATGCATCATCTGCATCATGCTGGTTTCCAGAATTTGGGGGCCTCCTCCACTCTTTTAACCACACCAGTGACCTTGATTCTGCTGAGAAGATTCAAAGCCACAGGCCCAGGCGTGAGGACAGCCCAGGTACACGGAGGTCCTTTTCAACCCCTCACTTCCCTGGATCCATCCCCACAACCCAACCAATGGGGTCCCAAACAGAGGAGCATTCTAAACCAGCCCAAGGGAGAGTGCAGTTCTACCAACAACATGGTCACACAACACTCTCGGTCAGAGCCCATGACAGGGGAGAGCCTTAGTAGTACCAAACCACCAGTAGTTCCCCAGAACACCATGCAGGTCCCTCCGCTGCCATGCCTTTGTACAGTGACAGTCTCCTGCTTATCGTTCAAAACCCTGCTCAGATATCACCTCCCATGTGGCTACCCCTGCGTGCCTGATCCAGGCCTTCCTTTGTTCTTTTTATTTTTGGGTTGCCAAGGAAAACGCAAGACACTTCCTCAAGACTGAATTTCAAATAAACAGTGAACAAGTTTCTAGGATAAGTATGCCCCTTGTAATACCTGGGACATACTTATACCCAAAAAACTACTCGTTGCTTATCTGAAGCACAAATTCACAGTGCACGAGTGTCTGAATCTATAAGTCCATCTGTGCTGTTGGAATATGAGTCCATGAAGTCTAGGACCAGAGTCTGGTTGCATCTTAGTGACTGTCTGCCGGGCCAGGTCTCTCTGACAAGTAAGAAGCTGTGTGGCAGACAGTACCAAGGGCAAACTTTGAGCAGGATGCTCGTGCCCTTCATGTACTCTTGGATTGCTCTTGGGAATCACAAGGGCCTGAATTTTTTTTTTCTTTTTTGAGTCTTAGTTCCTGCATCAGCAAAACAAGAATTCCACTGTTCACTCATTCATTAAATGAGCACCTGATCGGTGCCAGGGCCCTGTGCTAGATGGCGGGGGTCTGACTAGGACCTCCTCTCTGCTTGTGAAAAGCATACCCCTGGCAGGGGAAATGGCTACAAAACCTAAGGACCACCTCAGAGAGTGGGAAGGCCAGCAGAAGGGGTGGGGCTGCCTTCAAGAGCGAGGCGTTTCTCAGAGCACATCCTTTGAGCTCCCCAGGTGGAAGAAGCATATGGTAGTGGCAACAGATCTCGGAAGGCCTTGTTAAAGAGTTGGCATTGCTTGTTAGTGATGGAGATTTTAAATGGTTGGGGCACAGTCCTGCTTGAAAGCTCACTTGGACTTTAGCAGTGGGGTGCAGGACTTGAGGCGGGGCAGCTAGTCTGGAGACTGGCAACAGCCAAGGTGGATGATAACAGGCCTGACTTGGAGAAGTAGGTCTGGACAGGGGAGGCTGGTCCCAGGGGCATCTGAGAGAACAGGCAAAGGCTGGATGCTGCCAGTTAGATGGAGGTGAAGCTGACAAGCATGGTTCTGGGCAAATGTGACAAAGAAGAGGTGAGTAACCATAGCCCATCTGTGCCTCTGCCAGGCCCACATTCCTCATAGCAACCAAGCCTGTGCAGGCATGGTGAGATGGCCATGATTGGAGAGAATGACACTTCCAACCAGGCCGAGGAAAGTGGGTTAAATTCCCAACTGGGGAAAAGATGAGTTCCTCCGTGTGCAGCCAGGGCTCACTCAGAACTGAAAAGCAGTGCTGTGGCCAGTGCTCCAGGCTCCTTTACCTGCACAGATGCCAGTCTTTGAGATAGAGACAGCCCCGTGAAGAGGAGTAGTTTCCCTGAATGTACTCTTTCCAGTAGCTGATGTAGTCCCTGAGGGTCATGTGTTCTTTGGGGTTGGAGTTGTATTCCCGGACCCCACAATTTGCAACAGGTACAACCACGTCTCCTGAAAGAAAGGGTCAGGGACAAGACTTTTCTGAGTCCTCCAGCCTGTCAATCCTCCCTGACCCTGTCTGCCCTCCAACTCATTGCTACACCGTCTCCAGGTGAATTCTTCTGGGGAGTGACTCATGCCTTGCCTCCCTCAAGCCCTCTGTGGCTGTCCTCATTTGCGCCCTCCCTCACAGTCCGACCTAAGAGTCTAGTCCTGTGTTTGCACTCCATGCTGTTCTTGCCCGGGGCACTCGCGCTCAGTCCTTACCATAGTTCTGAAGCAGATAATCGAAGTTGGGCTTTCCACTGGGTGTCACCCAGAGCCTCCTGCTGCCCCAGCCCTCGGTGAAGGCGCTGGAGAAAACACAGGGTAAGTTAGGGAGCAGGTAACCCTTGAAAAAGTCGGCGTAGGAAAAGGAGTCCGGCTTCTCAATGAAGTCCACGCGGTCCAGTTTCGGGCAGACCCTGCGGGGGAGACACCCCTCAAGGCCTCGGAAGTGGCTCTCGGCGAACACGCGCGCCTCCCTGTCCATCCCGGGCCAGGTTCGCCGTCCCTGGCGTGCGGGATGAGTGGGGTGGGAGTCTGCCGGGGGGATCTGGAGGGCTGCCGGGAACAGGGCGGGGCTCGGGGGGGTGTCGGAGGAGCTGCAGGGCACAAGGAGGGCTGCGGGGCGGTCACAGAGGCTGCGCGGAGTCGGAGGAGCTGCTGGGGACGGAGTGCTCCTGGAGGCCCAGAATCCGGCTTCCGGCTTCCCACTTCTCTGCTCTTTAAACAGGGAGGTGAAAAAGGAAGTATTTGTTAAACCTGCTTCCGGAGTACACGCTCTGAGCACCCGCGCCTCACAGCCCCGCGCCGGCCAGAGCGAAAGCGGCGAGGTACAGACACTCATAGGCCGCGGTCGTCCCGGAGCACTCGAGCGGAACCTAGAGCCCGCGGTCTAAGTTCCTGGCCGAGCCTGAAACACGGCGAGCCAGTTCTTGGGCGCATGCTCGCTGCATTCTACGGCCCTCACCCGGCGCAGGCACAGGAGCGGCCCACAGCACGATCCTCCCAGCTCCAGGTTCCCCCGCCCCCGCGGCTTCAGAGATTGTTGAACGGTGTCGGCCCCCAGTCTTGTCGACTTCGCGCCTCCCCCGCGACTCAGGTAAGGCGTGTCTCCAGTCTGCAGCTGGGCCTGTGCTCTTCCGTCAGGGTCCCTCCTAACGCTACCGCCGAAGTGAGGACTCCTCCTCTTTTCAATGCTCCAAGGACTACGGAAGGTGGTGGGATGTGGGCTGGGCTACCAGAGAGGCACAAGGGCCAAAGGTAGTGTCCTGAGGGATGCTGGGTGTCTAAGGGGATGCTGGGGACCTGGAGGGGATGCTGGGGGACTAGGGCGATGATGGAGGCCTAGGGGGCTGATGGGGACTTGGAAGGAATGCTGTAACTTGCCGGTGATGGTGGGACCTGGTGGGGATGCTGGGAGACTAGGGAGGTTCTGAGGGCCTAGGGCGATGCTGGGGACCCGGAGGAAATGCTGTGGACCCGGAAGAAATGCTGTGGACTAGGAGAGGATGGTGGGACCTGAAGGGCATGGTGGGGACCTGGAGGCATGCTGGGGGACTAGGGCAATGGTGGGGACCCGGAGGGGTTGCTGGGGGAATAGGGTGGGTCTGAAGTGAAGGTGTGGGGGCATCAAGGGTGGGGATATGAGGCTGTGCACACCAGCAGACCTGAAATGGGGGACATCAAAGAGGAACTTGGGTGGGGGTGACACGTCAGGGTCTCAGCATGTTGGAGAAATAGATGTCTTTCCTACCCATATCAATATGGAAAGGAAGAAAACAGTTTCATTACTGTATGAGCAGATTACATGCATGTAAGGCATCTTCAAGAGAGTACAGAGCTGGGCAGAACGTCACACATTTTATACACAAGGAAGTAGAAGAATGAACTGTTAAGACCTCTCTCATCTCCTTGAGAGAAAAATAGATGCACCAGTGTAGTCTGCAGCTGATGAGTGACTCCTGCCTCAGTTCTGGAGGTCCGTGTTTACTGCTCTGAGTCAGCAGGTGGTGACTGTGCCCTGTAAAATCTGAACACTGAGTTTGTTTCATTCTTGACTAAAGGAAACACTCAAAGGGCAGGGAAGGGGCAACTTCTTCCCCTTTGTTAAACAGTGAAGATGTAATCTTGTTTATTTACCCTTATAGATGGCATAAGTGAGATTCTGGGGATATGAGGGCTCTGAGCTTTGGAGCGGGGCTTGAGGGGGGACTCTTTCCAAGGAGTATGAAGCTTATGCAGAAGGTGAACAGCGAGGACCAGAAGTGGGGAAAGGCAGAGAAGGGGAGGACTAGGAAAAAGTGAGTTAGGGAGAGTCTGAAGTCCAGGTATAGGAGGGGTCTAAAGTGGGAGCTGAGAACATGGGCAAGATGTTGGAGTGGAGAGTTCGTTGCAACCAGAGCAGTGTGAGGGGTTGTGTGATTCTGTGTGCACTGTGCTCCCTTCCCAGTCTGTCTCATTGTACCTCACATGGTCAAGCTGTGGAATTCTTCATTGGGCCAGTGTTGGGCAGAAAGTTAGAATGCACTGGGAAGTTAAAATGGAGAAAAAGAGTCACCCTTAATTCCATCCAGAGATGAGCAGCTTTTGTTTCTTGATATAGAGTTATCCTTCCAGGCATGCACTCATTCATTCATTTTTTTTCTCTTTGTCCCTCCCTGTACACACACACACACACACACGCACACACACGCGCGTGCGCACGCGCGCGCACATACACAAAGACACAGTCTCTCTTTCTATTTTATATGTATGTAAGTTTATATATATAAGCTTTTGCTGCTTTTAACTTTTTTAAAAAGATTAACAGATGTCAATTTCTTGCCACATATTGACCAGATGTTCCTTAATTATTTGGTTTTAGTTGTGGTGAGTGCAGATCATGGAAGGCAAATAGAAAAAGTGTGGGAAGCAGAATGTTCATAATTGTCTAAAGAACTGAGAAATATGGCTCAAAGTTTGCCTCACAGGGGAAATATGAAATTCAGATAGACATTGCCTGGGAAGAATCCCAGGATTCTAGCTTCTGAAGCTCTGTGGTTGAGACTAAGTTTCATGAGAAAGGGGACGCTTTAGGCCAGCAGGTCCACATGCTCCCCAGGATTGTTGGGGCAACTGAACCAGTAACTCAGGGTAGGAAAGAAGGTCTCCTTTCTTGAGCATTTGCCCTGGGCCAGGCATTTTGTCCTGTATTTCCCCTAGTTCACATGATGGCTCGCTGGTGTTGACAGTATTATCACAACTATACGCATGAGGCCCTGACATAACTAGTGAGAACAGGGGACTGGAACACAGGTCTGTGTCCCTCCAAGGCCACTAGACGGCAGCCCTGGCATCACCTGGGAACTGGTGGGAAATGCACATTCTTGGGCCCCACCCAGACCTGACTCAGAATCTGGGAGCAGGGTACTGCTCTAAGCCTTGTCACATCTCAGTGACACACCCCACAGAGGGCCAGAAAGAAAAATGGCAGGAGTGGAGTTTAAAAGTTAGCATTTTGTAGGAGATGCAGTGGGAATAACATAAAATCCTAGTTGTCTGCTCTGAGAGGTTAGAAAGATAGCACGTACCATGTGAATAGGCTATGTTATTGTAATGAAACGAACACCTGCAAACCTCCCCGGTTGAAAGTGAGAGCCTCTGAGGAGCAGGAGGTGAAGGTAATGGAAAAGACTGGCCACTGGTGCCTGGAGACACTGCTCCCAGTGTTCTGACTCTAAGCCTTCTTGTGGTCAGGAGTTATTGGAAGGTGTATAAAATGTTGCTTAGTCTGTTACTTTGGAAATTAACTAAAAATAGGATGTTTACTTGATACTGAGTCTACTCCAGAACACAGGTCTGATGGAAGTGCTAAGAGAGATCCATTATACTAATTGCAGTGTGTTAATTAGTTCAGTCCCTGTGACCATTCATTTCTTCCCCAGGAGCATCACTGTGTGGATTAGTCTCAAAGACTCTTGAGGTACCTTGCCATGACCTCTTCTCCCTAATTCAGCAGGCATGTTGTGTTTTCACTGGAAGATGTGGGTTCCAGTTTACAGCAGGTGAGGACCAAATAAGGACTCTGTGAACTTAGCATAGAGTGAAGACCTAGTTCAGCAGATAGATGGAAGAAAACTGTCCACAGTGGACACAGTTAATGTTTTCACATCATATGATTTGTGGTTCACTCAACACGTATTTAATGGGTTCCTATGATGCACCAGCATTGTGCACAAGGCACCCTCCTTGTAATGTTTGCCTTCTCCATTGTTTTGACTGAGTTGGTCAACGTGTAAGCACATTCACAGGCTTTTTGGAATTATGGTGAGTACTGTGGTTGGTGAGTGCTGTGGTTGGTGAAGGGGCAAGGATGCCACTGGAGCAGAGGCCTGGAGAGTGAGGTAGAGTTGGCTGTTCAGAGTCCCAGGAGCAGCAGGTGGGGAGCCTGAGACAGGAACAGAGCAGAGCAGAGAGAGGGTACGGGCTGGTCGGTGAGGCTGTAGTTAGTAAAGCCTACATGACTTGGGTGGCGACTTTGGACTTTACTCGAGGTACATGGGGAAGGGTTTCAGCAGAAGAATGATATTTTCTAATTTTGTTTTATGACTGTCACATTGGCTGCTGGCTAGAGAACCGGTAGTGGGAGGCAGAGTGAAACAAGGAGGTCAGGTGGGAAGTTGTCCAGGAGAGTAATGACAGTGTTGCATAGTCGTGTGGCTGTGGGGATGGGGGGCGGTGCAGACGGCAGATGTGAGATACAACTGCCAAAACTTGCTGACAGATTGAGAGGGATGAGGAAGAGGGGATCCAGGAGAACTCACCTGGCAGTGCCTTCACTGAAATGCAGGAGCAGAAGGAGGGGCTTGCTAAATTGCAGATGCCTGTTAGATGGTCATGTGGAGACGCCCAGGCAATACTCAAGTCTCAGAGAGTCTGGGCTGGAGAGGAAAGTTTGGCAGGCCAGGCAACAGCTGGAAGGTGATATTTAATGCTGTGAAACTGTGTTGACTCACTTAGAGAGTATTGATTAAGAGGACCAAGGTTGTGACCTGGTCATTCCAGCATTTAGCAGTCAGGTGGAAGAGGAAGAATCAGCAGAGGAGACTGAAGACAGGCCCCAGGGAGTGGGAGACCAGGGGAGCATGGTATCCGGGAAACCAAGACGTGATGTGTCTCAGGAGATGGGCAGGTGTGTTGGACAGAGGTTAGAACAGATGTGGGCATTGGATTTGGCCACCTGGAGGCCTGGACAGAGAAGTGTCAGCTAGTGGCGGGGACAGGAGCCTGTCTGGAGGGGGAGATTCCTGGCTGGTGGCTGGGGGGCAAGCACAGGGAAGCATTTGGAGTCTCTTGGAGGAGCAGTAAGTGGAGAGGACTGCGGGGATGTGGGGAGGGTGTCTGTTTTAAGATGGTCTTAGAGCGTGAGTGTAAACTGATGAGATGATCTAGGACAGGTTGGTAAACTATGGCCCATGGGCCAAGTCTGGCTGCCACCTGTTTTATAAGTGAAGTTTTATTGGAACAGCCACACCCCTTTGTTTCTGTATTGTCGCTGGCTGCTTCTACTCTACAATGGCAGAATAGTTTAAGGGAGACCATGTGCTCACAAAGCCTAAAATATTTACTACCTGGCCTTTAGGGGAAAAAAAGCATGCCCTTTCCTAGTGTCGAAGGGATGGAGACCAGACTAGAATCTGGTCTTTGAGGGAGGGAGCGGGGACACTGCTTCCCGCAAACTGTGCATGGAGACCAGAGGAAAGGCAGGACACCCAGGAACAGGTGTGGTATCAGAATCCTCAGCTGAGGGAGAGGGAGGGTGTGGGTGGGGTCATTCTAATGCACACGGGAATGTTGTTCTCACTTTGGCCCTTCCACTTAATCCTCATTTATTTTGGTCTGTTGGGAAAGCTGCCATGGAAATCTGTGGTAGGAAAAGTTGTGGCCACAGGTTTTTCCTTTTGCTTTTTCCTTGGTATTTGTCAAACCTGAGTACTTTTCTCATATTTCTTGTATTAGTACAATCATGAGAAGTGTTTCTGTTCTTCTCTTAAATTTTCTTTCCTCTAACTTTTCTCTCTTTTTGAATTTTAGAATAATTTAGAGCTGATATTGCCCTTAGGTCTTTTAGTTATTTTCATGGTTAAACAGAGGCCCAGAAGATGAAATAGCTTTTCCACAGTCATAAAGTTTGTGGCAGAGCTGGAGTTGGAACTACAGCATGGTTCCTTGGATGCTGCAATGCCAGACTCAGTAATTCTTTGGGGAATTTGTGCATAATCTCACTCAGTGCTTAGGGAATACCTCTCAGAGTACACACTCAGGAATGACAGCTCGGGTCAGGCAATTGTTAATATAAATTCAATTTTCATGCTAAATCAAAGTCTCAAAGTATAGGGAATAGCGGTAAACAAGATATGGCCCCTCCTCGACTCTCTTGGGGGTGGTTTATGGCAGACAGGGGGTGGCCAAGTGGCAGGAGGCTCTTTTCAGCCAGGAGGACCAGAGTCTAGCTGGTTTCAGGGGCTGACCCGAGCTGTGAGCACATTGCAGTGACTGAGGCCAGAGGTACCTTGCCTCTGACATTTGTTTTGGACGTGGAAACACTGAAAACCATGGTTGATGGGGTTAGTAGTCCCTAATGCTGAGAGTAAAAACTTTTCTATTATTCACATCTGAATAACTGCCGAGTGGCCTCATGGCAGGACAGTGCTAGCAGGTTGTGCCGGTGGCTCGCCGGGGACCTCACAGCTCATGGGGGACTGTAGGTGTGTCAGTCACAAAAGCTGAAGGTCTACACACCCTTGCTTCCCTGTCCTGTGAGAAGCCCTAGTCCAGTGACACTCTGTAGTCTGTTTTATGTCTGTTTCAGAGTGCTCAGGTGAGTGTCCTTCTTACTAGGGAGAAAGGTCTGATGAAGACACTTTGGCTTTACAGTTCCTTTTGTCCAGAGTGAACCACTGTTAAAGAGGAAAGGCACCCTCCCAGCTGCTCTGCCCCACGCAGGGAGCTTCCACACAGTCCCACTGTGTGCAGGGAGCTCACAGATAAAGCCCCTAAAGAAGACACCAGTCTTCTGTACAGGAGGTCAGGAGTTTTAAACACCTGAGATCTTCGTTAGCTTTCCAGCGACATAAGAGCATGGGTTTCCTGGATCCTTTACAGAGCCCTGCTGAGTTGGGAGTATGAGATTGTTTGTAGTGTGGAGATTCCCCTTGGTCTGGCATTCATCATCATGTTGCCTAAGAAGATGGATTCTTGGGTTTGTGTCTCCTTGGGGAAGTTTCTGACCCCATAAGCCTCAGGCTCCTCTGTGTCTCAGAATGGTCATTCCTACTGACGCACAAGAAGGTGGCACCAGACCTGAGAGTGGAAAGTCTCTGCTTCTTCCTGCTCCAGCCCTGCTACATTCTTCAAGTAGGAGGCTTGCCTTCCTTATAGTCTTAATCTGCAGTAGTCTCTTCTAGAACGTTCTTTACCACTTACTGTTTTTGCAGTTCAGTGCAAGTATCTGCAGTCTAATTGTTGCTTATCTTTAACTGTATATGTTCTGTCTCCTTACCCCTGTACCCTCTGGTCCCTGCACTGTATTGTATCTCCTTAAATATGTAGGTCCTAAGGCTATTGCTTTTTCAGAATTGACACTCAGAGAAAACACTTGAAGATGCTAATACTCCTGAAAGAGTATTAGCCAAGCTATCAGTGGACTTTTGGAGCTTCTGCCATGATAGAGTTGTGCTCATTCATTTGTTGAATGAAGTGAGTTGGAGATGATCTCTGTGGTCCCTCCAGCCCTGACATCATTTTGTCGTGATGACAAAATTCTCATGCTTAATATGGCAGCTTTCTTTTAGATTTGTCCTAATTTCAGGTATTAGTAATTAGCAGAGCTGGTAGACTGGACTGATTTGTAGTACTGAGTAACAGGGGTTGATTGGCACATACGCATATCTGGGAAGTTTGGGTCAGCCCTTGCTACTGTGATTAAGAGAAGTTCTAGAGTATACTTGGGAAGTACTTCAATCTGATTAACATAGGAGTTAAATTTATTTCTCTTATAATGGAATCAAGTTGTTTGGCACTTTAATTTTGTGTACACTAGGCACATTCTTCCTTCTTTCTTTCTCCTCTTTTTCACTGTCATGTTTGTTTTTGTGGCCAGGTGCTGTCTATAGCCAACTCTGATCAGGTGGTGAAAACTAATGAGACCAAATAACAGATTCTGGGTATGGTGATGTTTTAGCAGTCATTAAAGAAATGGAATCAAGAGTAGACTCTTCACATTCCTAATAGATGAGCTGAGTTAGTTCTGTAGATACTTTGTAGTATTCACAATGATTGTAATAACACCTATAGCATATATTAGGTGCCAAGTACTCTTCTAAGCACCTTTCACATTATCAGTTCAGTTAAGCCTTACAGCTGCAGTGTGGGATAGGTACAATTATTATCCCATTGACAGATCAGGAAGTGGAGGCAGCGGGGCTGAGTAGCCAGGGGTCACACACAGATGAGTGGGAATACCTGCCATTGTCCATATGAAAGGTTTGTGCTGTAGTCTTCCAGCTGTGCTGCTACCTAAGGCAGTGATTTCAGATGTTTTTGAAATTGTAATGCCCAGCTGAAATTTAGTTTTGGTATATCTTTCATATGTACATTTATTATTAATTTTTAATAAAATTTTATATTATTACTAAATATTTAGTAAATCCTTCATTGAAGTATTAATGAAGAAAAGTGAACAAATCATAAGAACCGAAAATGCACAAATCTTGAATTATCAGAAAATTAATACACCCAGGGCAAGAAATAGAACATTACCAGCACCACAGAGTCAAGGCCTCCTTTCTCCCCAGTTATAACCACCATTCTGACTCCTGTTTCTGAACTTTTCATGTACTTATTTTTAAAATGAATTAAAGGTTGGGGAAAGTTTTAATTCCCATAAGTCAAATAAAAACATCCTAGGGTGTTATGAATCGATAGAGTCGATTTGTAGAGTTTGCTTCCTAAATATTTAGCTTAATAGAGATTCTCATATGAAGAACCCATACCCAAAGTAGAATGATCTTTGTGTTGCACATTACTGTTGGGGATTGTGAAGGGTCTGAGACTTTATTGCGGGTTGAAGAGTGAGCCTGCCATAGTTTTGTAGATGTGGCAGAAGAGAGGAGGCCCTCTGTCAGAAAGGGCCTGTTACGCATGGCACAGCAGGATTCATGTGTGCATCTGTTCCCCTTGCCCCCTACATTCTGAGGGTACAGGTGGATGCTGCATATACCATGGGTTTGTGTCACAGCTTATGAGGGGGCTGCTAGCAAATCTGCCCAACACTTGCCTCCAAGGGGAAACTGACCTATTATCCTGGTCAGGAAACAGATCTTCTTTCAACCAGCAGGGAGACACTGTCCACAGTTACAAGGAAGATAGCCTGGGACAGTTTTTGGTACATAAAATTTTATGTCAGTTTTTGACATAAAATGTGGAGAAGCACCGTGAAGAATTGCCTCCATAATGTCCATACCTTGTATGTGCAGTATTTAATTAAGCAGTAGGATGAGACCAGCCTGAGCATTGACCTCAGCTATGCTGAGAGTCACAGATGGACAGATACCATAAACCACGAGTGTCAGTTCCATTTATTCAGTCACAAATTGTTTCCTGAGTTAGGATTATGAATAAAATATGGTCATTGCCCTTTGAGAGCTTGCAGTCAAATAACAAGTGGTCATCCTACCATTTAACAGGTACAGTAAGTGTGCGTAAGTTCCATACAGCCCCACAAGGGAGAGGGAGGGTGGGAGAGGCCGAGGGCTGGATGGGGCCTCTCTTACTGTGGAAAGAAAATTGCAGTGGCAGTGGGGGGGGGGTATTTTGGAGTACCAAAGGCAGGAGACCAATTAGACTGCCACTGTAGTCCACTTAAGACTTCCTTACATTCCGTATCATGCCTACAACCCTATGAGCTTTGGGGTTTTGTTTACATTAACATATTTCATATTTCAAATATTTCATATTTGATGATACATTGCCTAATCTCAAATCACTTGATTTCTTCATAATTAGGAATCTCAATTCAATTCAGTTTCTTCAGGTGCAGGTACTGCCTTTTTCTTTTGCTGTCCAGGCTTGTGCTGCTTGATGTGGAGTCTAGTACAGTAATTTCATTGAAGAGTCTGAGTCTTTAGAATATAACTCAATGAGGAAGTTTATAGAATTCCAGTGGACTCTAAGCTCCATGAACCAAGGACTTTGTCATTGTTGTTTCTTTTGTACTTGCAGCCCAGCATGGCATGGTGGGGGCTTAAAACTTGTTAACCAAATGCAGAGTATCCCTGTACCATTCTGTAAAAGTCCACACGTTTCAACATTTTTAGGGATAATATTATGTCTTCTCCTGTTTTTATAAGTGAAATCATGTCATAATTAAACTCGTGTGTGTGTGTGTGCGCACGTGCGCGTGCGTGCGTGCATGCAAGAGAGAGAGAACGAGGATTTGAGGAAGGAGGGAAGGAAGGAAAGAAAGAAGGAAAGAAGGAGGAGAAAGGAAAGAAGAAACGCCATATTACAGGTGGACCTCTAATTGGAAGAGCATTGGACTAGGCATTACCCTGCCTAGTTCTAGCCATGTTAATATCATGAACTTGTGGTTTGACCTTGTACAAAGTCCTCATCTTTTCTTGGCCTTATATTCTTTATCTGTACAATGAGAAGGTTGGACTAAGTGTTCTACAAGGGTTGTTTCAAATCTGTCATTCATGACTTTAAAATGCATCCACAGGGAATTCCATGGCAGTCCAGTGGTTAGGACTCCACACTCTCACTGCCGAGGGCCTGGGTTCAGTCTCTGGTCGGGGAACTAAGATCACACAAGCCGTGCAGCGTGTCAAAAAAAAAAAAAATGTATTGATAAGTGCAAATGGTGAATAGTACACCTTTGTTATGTATAACTATATATAAAATATATACATATAATTATATAATTATGTAGAACCCTATAAAATTAGTTGGGATTACAAGAATGGAAACGGTTGTCTGTAAGATTATTTTCTATATGAAACTAAGTAAATTTATAAAAATTTCAAAAGGAGAATGTTAGTTTGGAAACTTGTAGAGTGTGTAGTTGATAGGGGTCATCACAGCTGATGGTGTTCCTATGAAGAATCCTTGGGTGGTCTTTTCCAGTGATTTTCTTCTTTTGGTCACATCAGCTGTGGACCCTGGTCCCAATGTGGGTGCTCTGGTGAGTGAAGAGCCCCTGGGGACCTTGATGCTTTGGGTCAAGCACAAGTCTGGCCCCAGCCCTTACCTCTCTGCTGAGTAGGGCAAGGTCTTCATCCTGCCTATCACAGGTAGTGTGAGAGTCCTTGCTAGGTGAGGGCTTGGCCATGTGCTGGAGTCTCCAGTGTGCTTGGAATCCAGACCATATCCTTGCTGTCAGTGTCCTAGTATCTCTAGTCCAAGTGTGATGTCCTATTTTAGGCTCATCTATCCACTAATTTGTCCCCCTCTCCTTCAGAGGCAGAGTGATCTTGGCCGTAGTACAAACCGACCTAGGAACCAGATGAGCAGAGACATCTGCGTCCACACCTGGCCATGCTCCTATTATTTAGAACTTGAGAAGCAATGGGTCCCTGGAAAACTTTCATTAACTTCTCTCTCACTAAAATTTATGACTGATAAAACTAGAGAAATTCTTGTCAACTTTCCTCTTTCTAGTATAATTGAGATCAAGAAAGAAGCTTCTTATTTTATCTTCAGTTCTATTACCATCCTGGAAAAGGACCACAACAAGCACTGGTTCAGTTCCTTGCAGCCTAGTCGAAATGTCGTTTTCAGCATCATCGAGCATTTCTGGAGAGAGATGCTGTTTTCCCAGTCAGGAGCTGCTGTTGAGGAATCATCCTCCCCCATGACCAAGGGGAAGGAGTTGACTGGTCTGATGGCCTGTACCCAGAAGCGTCTGGAAGACACAGCCAGAGTCCTTCACCATCAGGGCGAGCAGCTTGACAGTATCTCGAGAGGCCTGGACAAGATGGAATCTGACCTGGATGTGGCTGACAGGTAAACAAACACTGTAATCATAACCTGACCTTTGGATGGCTGAGGTATGGTATCTTTTCCATCATCCCGTGTTTATTACACATTCAGCCTTCTGAAAACACATGCTGTGCCCCTGTTGTGGACAGTTACACTGGGCTGACTGCTGTGGGCATGCAAGTAATGAGGGCCAGTGTTCACTAAGTGTGCAGTATGTGCCAAGGACAGTTTCAAGTGTTGAAGGGGGATTACCTCACTGAATCAGCAGACAAGTCAAGAAGAGTGTGTTGTTCTTCATTTTACCCATGGGGAAACTGACGCTGAGAGGCCGGGTAATTTGTTCAAGATCACACACACTAAGTTCGTTAGTGTAGTTTATCTTAATTTCTTTTCCATAGCTGTAGAGCAGCAAGGTTTGAGCCAAAGCATTTTGGCTTCAGAAGCTGCCATCTTAGCCACTGCACTAGCCACTCTCAAACCTTCAGTCTTGGGGGCCACTCCACCCACCTTAAAAACTGAGGACCCAAAGAACTTTTGTTGATGTGGGTTATATATACCGATATGTACCATATTTTTTTAAAACTAAAATTAAATAATTATTTATTTAAAAAGTACAATGATAAATCCATGACCTAGTAACATAAATAACATTTTTTTAATGAAAAATAACTTTTATAAAGCAAAACATGTAGTGAGAAGAGTGGCACTGTTTGAGATTTTTGTACCTCTCTTTAAAGTAAAGCTTAGCAGAAAACAGCTGGATTCTCATGCCTGCTTCTGCAGTCAGTCTGCTGTGATTATCACAGGTCACATGGTCTCTGGAAACTCCACTCTACACTCATGAGAGAATGAGAGTAAAAAGCCAAATAGCCAATTAGTGTTGTGGTATTGTATGAGGTGACTTTGATCTCCCAGACTCCTTTGGAGGGTCTCAAAGACCACACTTTGAGAAGCACTGCACTGACTATAAGACATATAAGGTAAGTCAGGGATCTTAGAGTCTAGTAGGAATAACCTCTCCCCCATGTCTGGAATGGTTGCTTGAGAGCTCAGGATGAGGTGGCAGCCTCTCAGTGATGGGCCCTGAGTGTGGGCCCCCTGTCTCAGACCAGGGCTGCATGGCTGCTGTTTGTGAGACCCCTTGCCTCTGAGTGACCCCACTCTACAGTTACCACCTGTTGCTATTTCTAAGCACTATGTGGTTAAGGGCATCGTGCTAGAGCTACAGGGAACAGGGCCCTGCATCTTATTCTTAGAAGGGGTGCTTATGGTGGTTGAGATGTAAGATCACCAGACCTTTGTGAGTTTTCCTCATGGGAACATGGCTAGACATTTTTCCACCCTCCCTTGCAGTTTGGGGTTTATATGACTGAGTTGTGGCAGAAGTGATGTAGGTCACTTGCAGGCCTAGTCTCTAAAAGCCCTGCTACCCAATCTCTAGTACTGTCTTCCCCTTTACCTGCTGGAATCCTCCAGGACTCGAAGGCCCTAGGACAGAAACATTAGTTAGACAGAGTTTAGGGCCTCAAATGGCTTCCCAGAGCAGAACGCTGACCCCAGCCCTCAATTGGACTACAGTGTGAACAGGAAATAATCCTCTATTGGGGCTAGGCCCTTAAGATTTCGGGAGTTGTTATAGCAGTCAGCCCTCGCAGAATAACACAAAATTCCTGTAGGAAATTGAGACACCTATTAAATATCTTCAATACATAACAGGACATAGAGACCAGAGATTTAGAAGAATGTTCATTTGCACTGGAAATCAAAGAAATGCACACTAAAATAATGGAAATCTAGGTTTTAATGATCAAATTAGTAACAATTAAAAGTAAGAATACACCATACCAACTGAGGATAGTGAATAAGCATTTTCATACACTGCTTATTAGGAATGACAATTGGTATAATCCTTTTGGAGAACAATTGGGTGGTTTGTAAATCATCTTTTGACAAACAACAAAGTGAAAGGATGAACCTGAGGCTGGGAGAAAGTATTTGTGATACCTACCCATATCCCAACAAAGGATTAATACCCAGCTAGTTAAAGGCAAAATGAGAAAAAGGCAATTCAGCAGAAAAGTTAGTAAAGGCCGTTGACTGGAGTTTAGGCTAAGAAGCTACTATAACAGAGATCCAAAAATATTGTGGTTGAAATAAGCTAGACCTCCATATAATGATCCAGAGGAAGGTAGTTATCCCAGGCAGATAGAAAACTCTGCTTTAGGCCTTCACCTCTGGCTGCATGTTGGCTAGAAGGTCTCCTGTCTTATCACATGGCACCATCACTACATCAAAAGTTGCTGGTATCACTCATTCGCAGCCAATGGGAAAGGGGAACAAAGAGGGAGGCCAGGGAACACAGGCTTGTCTTTAAGAACGTGACCCCAAAGTTGCACATATTACTTCTGCTCATATCCTACTGGTAGGACTTAATCTCATAGTTACACCTAGGAACAAAGAAGCAGGGTAGTTGTGAGAGATTACTCAGGTATTCCATTATGGAAGGAAGAACAGGCAAATGGGTACTAGGGATCATTAGTTGTCTCTGCCACAGTGTCTCACAAATGAGAAATCCCAGAAGACAAATGAAAAGGGAGTTTAGCATCCCTAGTGATTAGGGAAAGGTAAATTAAACCAACACATGTATTAGTTGGGTAGCACCAGCTGTTGGTTAAGATGTGGGGTGATAAGAACTCTAATGTTTTTGTCAATAATATGAAATGGTTCAGCCACTTAGGAGAGCAGTTGTCAATACCTAGTGAAGCCAGAGGTGCACAGACCCCATGACTGTGACCTTGCTCTTTCAGATGTGTATCTTAGGGAAACATTGGCACTTGTGCACAGCATGTGTGGACATGAACTTTCATTAAAGGATTGTGGATGGAAGCGAGCGATTGCAGTCAGTTGCTTCTCAAGGGGGATTGGGTATATAAGCTATGTTTTAGTCACAAAATAGACTAATTATTTCATGGTAACTGTTATATGTTAGATCTATACATATCAGCTTGAATAAATCCCAAAGCAGTATTAAAAAAACAAAGCAAGTTGCAGAGAGATGTGTACAGCAGGATACCATTTATAAGGCTTTTTTTTTTTTTTTTTTTTTGTGGTACGCGGGCCTCTCACTTTTGTGGTCTCTCCCGTTGTGGAGCACAGGCTCCAGACACGCAGGCTCAGCAGCCATGGCTCACGGGCCCAGCCGCTCTGCGGCATGTGGGATCTTCCCGGACCGGGACACGAACCCGTGTCCCCTGCATTGGCAGGCGGACTCTCAACCACTGCGCCACCAGGGAAGCCCTATAAGGTTTTTTTTTTTAATATGCCAAATAATACTACAGGAAAAACATTGAGTTAATATATGAAAACCTGAACAGGAAGGGTGCATGCAGGGCACCATACTGTGTAGCTCTGTGGTTAGTTATCCAGAGAGCAGCTGACTGGTGTTCCTGGAGTGGTCTTGGGGTTCACGATGCTCTTTGGCGTGGGTCCTTTCAAGCCGATTGTGGTAGGCCCTCAGTGAGCTCTCTAATTTGTCCATCAGAGCTGGGGAAATTTCCTGTATTATTTCTTTGATAATTTTTCCCCCTCAGTTTTTAAAATGTGTTCCTTTTGGAACTTCTCCTTTTTTTGTTATCTGACTTCCTGAACTGATCTTCTAATATTGTTCTCATTTTTCATTCTCCTCATCCTTTTGTTCTGCTTTTATTTCTTGAATTTTATCTTCCTACCTTCTATTTCTGTTATCATGTTTGTAATTTCCAAGACTTATTTTTTGTTTTCCAATGTTCCTTTTGAATAGCAGCCTATTATTGTTTCATGGACGCCCTATTCTCTTATCTCTTGGGTTGTTATGGATAGCCTTGTCTTAGTATGTTATGTCTTGCATGGGAAGGCCTGGGTGGACTGTGAAATTTTTGGTTCTGCTGAAAAGGGCTGTGGTCACCGTGTTTGAGAGCAGTGTTCTGTGGTCTGAGAATATCTGGTCTCTCTTCCCATGACAGTCCTAGATTTATGCAGTTACAGTGTTTTCAGTAGTCTTCACAAAATGTGGTCTCTTCTCTTTCTCTCTCTCTCTCTGTTTCTCTGTCCCTATGTCCCTCCTTCCCTCTCTGTCTCCCTTTCTATCTCCCTGGCCCCCTCCCTCTTTCTCTTTCTGTACTGAAGGGTGAGTTTTATGAATTCTAAGGTTTTTGGAATCTCTAATCTGATTAGATTTAAAGCGACTAATAACTCTTATTTCAAGTGGTATAGAAGGCACTGATGATGTGGCAATGGTGATATGTAAAATAATCATCATGGGATACTCGTAATCAAATATTTTAAAAAGGCTCTGAGTGACCATGTATTTGATACCTAATAACATTTTTGTCAAGCTAATGAGTAATGAGATTGGCTGGCTGCTCTAACTCTACTGGACAAAGTGTGGAAAGGAAAGGATGAGTTCAGAGTAACCAATAATGACCTGAACATTTCTATATCTGCCTTGAAAGAAAACCTTAGGTCCCGTAGCAGCAGCACTGAGATTTCTGAAATTCAGATCCGGAGTGTCATCCTGTGAGTGACTAAATTACAATGTAAATTGAAATCTCAACTTTGCATGGTGTCTGCTGTTAAACTGAGGGTATTGATAGGGGAGAAATGGGATCCTGAAAATTGGAATGTAGACATATGGGAAGATCCTGATGAAACTGAGAAAATAGAACCCCTAAATTCTGATGAGTCTTCTTTGCCAGTAGAAGCAGCCCTTCCTCCCCTATCTGAGGTGATTAACCACACTTTGCCTGAGGAAGCTGTAATGGCCTCCCCTGAGATAATTGCTTTGCAAGACGGTGCAGATTTCTTTCAAGACCCACCCCCACCACCCCCCTTTGCTTCCAGGTATATTGTTAGAGTTAAGTCTCAGCACAGCCCAGAAGATGAGGCATAAAGTGTGGCCCATGAAGAGGTGCACTGCACTCTGAAAGAACTGCATGATTTTTCCAATTTATACAGACAGAAATCCTGTGGGAATGGATATCTTGGGTGTGGGGTGATGGTGAGAGGAATATGAAGTTGGATGGGGTTGACTTTACTGAAATGGACCCACTAAGCAGAGATCATGGATTTGGTACCATGGCTCGAGGAGTTAGAAGGGCTCTAACAGTTTGGTTGGTTGGCTGAGATGTGGACTAAAAGGTGGCTTACTCTAAATGGAGTCTGAAATGTCAGAACTGCCTTGGTATACTCCAGAGGAAGGATCCAAGACTGAGGAAGATTGGAATGGTAGAATAGATTTATTATGTGAGATCTCCTCACCCATCCTGGCAGGGTCCAAGAAGACATACTTTTTACCATGACAGTGAGAAATAAATTTTTAAGGGGAGCCCCAGCATCCTTGAGCTGTGTGGTTGCTCTTCTCTGTAGGCCAGAAATTACAGTGGGAAGTGGCTGGGATCTGAGCTGGGAAGCCACTGAGCTGGGATCCTTAAATGCAGCAGGGATAGTTGGATCCTGGGGTGGTAGGGCTAAGTGGTAGCACTTAATCACCAAAGACAATTGGGGTTGGTTACCGTAATGGACAGCAGAGTCAAAGCAGCAATCAGAATAGTCTGACTCCCAGAGACCTATGGCATTAGCTAGTTGGTCATGTGCCCCTAGAAGAGAAATAGTTGGGCAGTCTGCTCAATTCTTACTTGATCTGTTAAGCAGAAGAGTTCTAGGTCATGTGAACAAGCATCTAACCTGAATTTTTTAAAAAAAGTCACGGTTCCTTAATTGATTTCTAGATTTGACCCGGTTTACACACCCAGAACACCTTGAATGACGGGGAAGGTGGGTCCCCTTGTGGAAGGACCTCAGTATGCTACCAAATTTTGTACTGTTAATCTTTCTCCCAGCCTTTCCCAGAGAGACATACGGCATTTTACCAGGGTGACTGTGCATTGGGGAAAAGGAAATCAGATTTTTCAGGGACTACTGGACACTGGCTCCAAACTGACACTGATTCTAGGAGACCCAAAACATCACTGTGGCTCACCTAGGGGCTTATGGAGGTCGTGATCAGTAGAGTTTTAGCTCAGGTTCATCTCACAGTGAGATGGCCCCTGAACCCATCGTATGGTAATTTTTCCTAATTCTGGAGCATATAATTGGAATAGACATACTCAGTAACTGGCAGAATCCCCACACTGGTTCCCTGACCTCTGGAATGAGAGAGATTCTGGTGGGAAAGACCAAGTATAAGTCACTAGAACTGCTTCTACCTAGAAAAATAGTATACCAAAAGCAATTTTGCATTCCTGGAGGGATTATAGAGATTAGTACCACCTTCAAGGACTTGAAGGATGCATGGATAGTGAGTCCTACCCCATCTCCATTCAGCTCACTTATTTGTGCAGAAAAAAGATGGATCTTTCAGGACAGTGGATTATCTTAAACTTAACCAGGTGGTGACTATAATTGCAGTTGCTATTCCAGATGTAGTTTTACTGCTTGAGCAAATTAACACATCCTCTGGTACCTGGTATGCAGCACCTGCTCTGGTAAATGCTTTTTTTTCCATCCCTGTTAGTAAAGACCACCAGAAGCAGTTTCTATCAGCTGACAAGGCCAGCAATACACCTTCACTGTCCTACTTCAAGGGTATACCAACTTTTCAGCCCTATGTCATAATATAGTTCACAAAGATCTTGATGCCTTTCTCTTCCACAAGATAGCATGCTATTAATGCTGATTGGACTGAGTAAGAAGTAGCAACTACTCTAGACTCATAAGACATTTGCATGTCAGAGGATGGGAAATCTGACAAATTCAAGGGCCTTCTACTTCAGTGAAATTTTTAGAAGTCCAATGGTGTATGGCTCATTGGAGTATCTCTTCTATAGTGAAGGTTAAGTTGTTGCATCTGGCTCTTCCTACAACCAGAAAGGAGGCACAATGCTTCTTAGTGTTTTGGAAGCAACATATTCCTCATTTGGGTGTGTTACTCTGGCACATTTACCAAGTGACTCGAAAGCTGCCAGTTTTGAGTAGGGCCTAGAGCAAGAGAAGGCTCTGAAACAGGTCCAGATTGCCACAGAGCTGCTCTGTCACTTGGGCCGTATGATCCAGTGGTATATGATGGGTCAGTGGCAGATAGGGGTGCTCTTTGGAGCCTTTTGCAGACCTCTATAGGGAATCACAGTGCTCACCCTTAGGATTTTGGAGCAAAGCCCTGCTATCCTCTGCAGATAACTACTTTCCTTTTGAGAAACAGTTCTTGGCCTGCTACTAGGCCTTAGTAGAGACTGAACACTTTGGACTTTTCAGCTTCCAGAACTGTAAGAAATATTTGTTGCTTAAGCTACCCAGTCTGTGGCAGCCCAAGCTGACTGATAATACTCTGGAAATCTAATTCTCCTATGCCTCAGGGGTTGCTGGGTTTTGCTTGCTGAGGGTTGGAACTGACTTTTTGTGACTTTTCCAAATTATTTTTTCAAAGCGTGTATTCCTTGTTAAGTGTGGTCACAATTTCCGAAGAAGGAAAAAGTAAATAGGTCTTGTTTCTCTCAATTCCCTCCTGGCTGGGAAGCCACTTCAGCTCATGGTGGTAGAAAACTCTGTGCCAACCTCTCAGCAATCAGAAGCCCCAATCAGACTCACAGTCCCAGTTTTTGGAGGAAAGGTCTTTA
Source organism: Aethalodelphis obliquidens (assembly GCF_003676395.1). Classification (NCBI taxonomy): domain Eukaryota; kingdom Metazoa; phylum Chordata; class Mammalia; order Artiodactyla; family Delphinidae; genus Aethalodelphis; species Aethalodelphis obliquidens. The sequence goes on from NW_020838046.1 coordinate 1,917,042, forward strand.
TTGCCCACCCTGGCTTCAACAGGCCATACTAAGAGTACTTGCGGCTGTCCCACAGCTGCCAGTTATGGATTTGTGGGATGGGGGTTGGTAGCTGCTACTGCTTGAAAGCAGAAGTTGATTGAAATTTATTGGTCTCTCCATCAAACTCACTGCTGGATGCTGCAGATGTTCTCCTTGACCTAGAGTTCCAAAATAGTTGCTTCAGGCAGTTCTGCCAGTTCCTTCATTTTGCTGGAGGGACAGATTCCTGCAGCTTCCTATTCCACCATCTTCCCTGCTGCCACTACCTATATGGCTTTCATGAATAGATGCCGCCCTTCATGTACCATTTCATTCTGGGGCAGATTTCATGGAGGTTTGCTGTTTTTCTGTATTTAGCAGTTTTCAAGGTAATGACTTTGTTCTTTATCCTCAAAAGATGTTCAGTTATTATTTTTAAAATCCTTTTGAATCCCTGGATTTAAAAATATTTGAGTTTCAATCCGTTGCAATTAGTATCTTATTGAACTTTAAACTTCCATCTTTGAGCATGTTGTGACATTTTTAATCCAATAATTTAGCAAGGAGTAATGTCTAGGATTGTAAACCTTAAATTATATAATATCATGGGTTCCTGGACAGTTCCTGTGACCATTTTTTACACTTTAAATATAACTATGTTGGGTGAATGGGCAGACAAATACCAGGTAAAGTCCACATTACAGAGCAGAAGCAAGGGGTGGCACAGAACGTCAGAGTGACTGGAGCAAGTCTTGTCAGTGAGGTTGGCATCCAGAGGCTTTATTTGCAGCTGCCTCTTGGGAGGGAGTTAAGAGCCCTGGTTCCCTAATGCTCATTCAACAGCCATGCCATTCTTTAATCAGATCTTCACCACTTCTTCACATTCTGTGGTAAAATAAGGACTACATAGTGAATTTTTAGAAAACAAAGTTTATTTACATATATTAAAATTCTGGATTAGACACTTCCTACTTTTTGGTATTATGTATGTCAACCGAGAAAAGAGGCACAGCTAAAATAAAAGAATTTATTTGGTGTCTTAGAACCATCACCTCAGTTGTTTGTCAAGAATTGTGATTGGAAGATATAATTACAATTTACATTTCATTGGGTTTCTAAGCACTTTGCATAGGATACTAGGAAATCTATTGTTGGAGTGTCCAGATTTTATCTTGGAAATGTGGCCATAGCAGTCATGTGGTCAACCATCTGCCTTTGCCCAGTACAAGAGTAAAATTTGGTTCATGCTATATCAGCATAAGGTGGAGGTCAAATCCAAAATGCAGTCTGTTCTGTTCAGTTAAGCACACAGGTTCACACATGTCTCTTTAAATGAAACGAGGACGTGTTACTAACGCAGACTTGATCGCAGTTTGCTGGAATCTACTTGGTGAAATAATTGGTCTGATTCTGTTTTCACTGGGGTTTGTGAGTAAGTAGTATTGTCCCAGTCTTTATATGTTGGAAAATGCCTTTATTTTACTGACACTCTGAATGATAATTTGGCTCTTCACAGTTGAGCCAAATTTAGCTCAACGTTTTGAAGATGTTTTTCCATTGTCCTCTTTGCGTATGTTATTGCTAAAGAGAATTTACTGTTTCTTTGTGACTAATGTTTTTTTTTCCCTATTTTAGATGTTTTTTTACTCCATTGTGTCTGTGTAGATATTTTAGAACAGCTTTCTAATTTACATACCACAAAATTCACTCATTTTATATGAACAATGATTTTTAATAAATTTACAGAGTTGGACAAACATCACTATAGTTCAATTTTAGGACATTTCCATCACTCCCAAAAGTTGCCTCAAGCCCATTTGCTGTCACTCTCTGTTCTCACCCTAGCCCAGGTCACCACTAATCTATCTATTCTCTTTTCTCTATTGTATAGGGTATTATCTTATGGGACTCTGGACATTATATTCTGTTTTAGCAGATCTTTCTTTGACACATTGCCCCGGGGAGCAAGAAGCTGATTCTTCTTACTGCCATGTGGGGATGAGAGTCCAGATTCTTCTCTTGGCCCTAGTTTATGCCTTGGGATGGAAAAGGACACCTGTTGCTACTGACTGGGAGTGGAATTTCAGGTTTCCCCATAGACCTCTGCTAATACCACCCTGATTGGGAGAATGAGGGCTGTCTTGTTACCCCCTCCTGGCCTATGTTGACCTGTAAGGTTTCCCTCATTACTGCTGGCTCCTCACATGGCCTTCTCTGACACTACCCCAGTTAGGAAGAACTACCCCTCAGTGCAGGTAGGAGAGGGTTCATGTCTAGGCTCCTCATGTGGTGTTTGCTAATGAGGGTGGGAGTGGGCTGCACTTCTTTCTGGGGAGTTTGGCTGGAGTAGAGCTGTTATTGACTAAAAGTTCTCTGTCTTGTCAGCTTCCCCTTTTCTATAGGGTAGGGAGAGTAGGCTTTCTTTTATTTATTTATTTATTGTCTGTTTATCCAGGTTTCTGGCTTCTTCAGGACTCAGTTCAGAATATAGTAAATAAAAAGAAAACTCGCTTCCTCAGAGTTTCTGAAGTCCTGAGACCTACCAGCCTGACTTTTTCTCTCCACTCTCCATAATCTTATGTGTGTTTCATATATAATATCCAGGGTTTTAAGCTGTATTTAGTGGGGAGAACAGGGAGAAGCGTATCTACTCTATCTAGTCCTTGAATTGGAAGGCCTTCAATAGATCTTGTCTTGTATCCAGCCAACTTTCTGAATTCGTTTATTAGTCCTAGTGGCTTCTGTGTGGATCTGTAGGATTTTCCACCTGCAGAATCATGTCTTCTGTGAATAAAGATTGTTTTACTTTTTTGCTTCTAATCTTGATGCCTTTTATTTCTATTTCTTACCTAATTGTACTATCTAGAATTTGTAATACAGTGTTGGCTGGAAGTGGTGAGTGCAGACATCCTTTACTTGTTCCCAGTATTAGGGGAGAAAGCATTCAGTCTTTCACTGTTAAGTTTGATGTTGCCTGTAGGTTTCTGATATCAGATTGAGGAAGTTCACTTCTATATCTGGTTCATTTAGTGTTTTTGTTAAGAATGAATATTGGGTTTTATCAAAAGCATTTTCACCATCTATTGAGATGGTCATGTGGTTTTTGTCCTTGATTCTGTTAATACAGTGTAGTATCTTAATTGATTTTTAGATACTAAACATTTCAGATATTTTTGTTCTTGTGATAAGTCCCACTTGGTCATGGTACATAGTCCTTTTGGGTTTGGTTTGGTAACTTTGTTGGGGATTTTGTGTCTGTAGTCATGAGGTTTATTGGTCTGTAGTTCTCTTTCTTGTGATGTGTTTATCTAAATTTGGTTTGGGTAATACTGTCCCTCATCTGTAGTTTCTGGAGAAATTTGTGAAGGATTGGTATTATTTCTTCTTTAAATCTTAATAGAATTTACCACTGATGCCAACTGGGCCTGAGTTTTTTATGTGTGTGGAATATAATTACCAATTCATTTCTTTACTTGAATAGGTATATTCAAATTTTCCTTTTCTTCTTGAGTCAGTTTAGTAGTTTGTGTTGTTCTAGGAATTTTAAAATGTTATCTAAATTGTCTAATGTTGTAGCGTAAAGTTGCTTGTGGCTTCCTTTATAATCCCTTTCATTTATGTAAGGTCTGTATTAATGTTCTGCTTTCATTCCCAATTTTAGTAATTTTTTAAAAGATTATTTATTTATTTTGGCTGTGCTGGGTCTTAGTTGTGGCATGCAGGATCTTCATTGTGGCGTGTGGGATCTTTTAGTTGCGGCATGAGGGCTTCTTGTTGCCACATGTGAACTCTTAGTTGTGGCATGCATGTGGAATCTAGTCCCCCAACCAGGGGTCAAACCTGGGGCCTCTGCATTGGGAGCGTGGAGTCTTACCTACAGGACCACCAGGGAAGTCCTGATTTTAGTAATTTTTGTGTTCTTTCTTCTTAGTTGGTCCAACTGAACAGTTTGTCAATTTTGTTGATATTTTCTAATAATTAATTTTTGTTTAAAATGATTTTTCTTTTATATTTCTCTTTTCCATTTCATTGATTTCCTCCCCTCTTTAATTTGCTCTTCTATTTTCTTGTTTCTTAATGTGAAAGCTTATGGTTTTGATTTGAGATCTTCTTTTGTAATACAGGTTTTATGGTTATAAATTTCCCTCTAATTACTGCTTTAGCTGCATCCCATAAACTTTGGTATGCAGTATTTTTATTTTTATGTAGCTCAGACCATTTTCTAATTGTCCTCAGGATTCTTTCTTTAACCTATTGGTTATTTGGAAGTGGGTTAATTTCCAAATATTTGTGGTCTTCTGAAATTCCGTTCTGTTGATTTCTATTTCATTCCATCATGGTCAGGGAACAAAGATACTTTGCATTATCTAAATCTTTTTGAATTTATTGAGACCTGTTTTATGACTTAGCAAGGAGCTGGCAAATGACAGCGGACTAAATTCATCCCACCTCCTATTTTTACAAATGAAGTTTTATTGGGACACAGCCATGCCCATTCATTTGTGGTTGTTTTCCTGGTCTAATGGAAGAGTTGAATATTTGTAACAGAGACAGTTGGTCCTCAAAGCCTAAAATATTTATTGTTTGGCCCTTTGTATAAAAAGTTTTCTGACCCATGGTCTAGCATAGCATCTATGTGGGAGAATGTTCCATTTATACTTGAGAAGAGTGTACATCCCAGTGTTGTCGGATGAAGCGTTACTTAGATACCAGTTAGATGGAATTGGTTGATAATGTTCAAGTGTTCTGTATCTTTGATGGTTTTTTCAGTCCATTTTGAGAGTAGGGCATTGAAGTCTCCAACTATTATTGTTGAATTGTCTATTTCTCCTTCAATTCTGTCAATGTTTTCATAATGTCTTTTGTGATTCTATTGTTAGGTATGTATATATTCATAATTATTGTTTCTTCATAATGAATTGACCCTTTTATCATTATAAAATGACTCTCTTCATCTGTGTTAATTTTTAAAAAATTTTTATTTTGTCTAATAACAATAGTATAACTCTATACCTCCCTTAGGATCACTGTTTGTGTGGTGTATCTTTTCTCTTTTTACTTGCAGTCTATATCTTTGAATTTAAAATGTGTCACTTATGAACAACATATAGTCTGATCTTTTTTTTTAATCCAGAGTGACAACTTCTGCCTTTTGATTACAGTGTTATTCATTTACATTTATTCTAATTATTGGTATGGTTGGATTTACTTCTGTGACTTTGCTATGTGTTTTTGCTATGTGTTTTCTACTTCTGTGACTTTGCTATGTGTTTTTCTTTCTGTTTCTCCTTTACCACCTCTGTGTGTGCATTCGATTTTTTTCTAGTGTACTATTTAAATTATTTCATTAGTATTTTAAAAATTATTTTCTTAATTGTTATGTTAGATATTACAATGTACATCTTATGATCTATTTCAGATTAATGCCAATTTAATGTACTCCATTATAGCTTCATTCCCTCCCCTACCTTTGTGCCATTGTCATATATAGTACATCTATATATATTTTAAATGCAATAAAGCAGTACTATAATTATTACTTTGTACAGTCTTGTATATTTTAAAGAAATTAAGAGAAGAAAGAAAAATATAGAATATTTTATTCTAATACAAAAACTGCTTTCAGTACACATCATTTCTACCTGTGGACCTGAGTTACAATCTGTTGTCACACTCCTAACCCCCTTTTATGCCATTATTTTTCATATATATTATATCTTTATATGTTATAAGCCTCAGTATAATTTAAAATTATTATTTTATGCAATTATCTTTTAAATCAGTTAGGAAAAGTAAACAAAATACTTATATTCTCTAATTACCTGCATGATCTCATTACCAGTGCTTTTTGTTTCTTGTGTGGATTTGAGTTTCCTTCTGGGGGTGTCTTTTATTTTCAGCCCAAGGAACATCCTTTAGTCTTTTTTTCAGGAAACAGGCTTGCTAGCAGTGAAGTTTCTCAGCATTTATGTGTTTGGTAATGTATTTTCCCTGATAGTTTTGCTGTTGTAGAATTCTCTACTGGCAGTTTTATTTCTCTCAGAACTTGGCTTTTGTCATCCCATTACCTTCTGGTGCTCATTGTTTATGATAGAGGTCAACCGTTAATATTATTATGATTCCCTTATTAATGATAAATCATTTTTCTGTTGCTGCTTTCACAGTTTTCTCTCTGTCTTTGGTTTTCAGTGGTTTAACTAGGATGTATCTTACTATTGTTTTAATTTAAGAAATTCCATTTGGTTCTTTTTTATATAATTTCTCTCTCTGATTTGATAGTCTCTGATGAATCATTGTCACTATACTTTTCTTTACTCTTCTTAACATGGTTTTCTTTAACTCTTGAACATTTATAATTACTTCTTTGACATCTTCACCTCTTAAGTCCAGTATATGAGTGCTCTCAGAAATGGATTCTGTTGACTTTTTTTTCTACTCCTGTGTATGAGTCACAATTTTCTGTTTCCTTGCATATCTAATACTTCTTTGTAGAAAACTTGGCATTTTAAATAATACATTGTTGCAACTCTGGATTCTGATCTCCCTCCTTGCCACAGGATGGTGGTGTTTGTGGTTGTTTTTATTTGTTTACTCATTTTAGTAATTTGCCTGAACTAACTCTGTGGAGTGTGTTTCCACTGTCATGTGCAGCTTTTTTATTTTTGTTTTTTTTTATGTTTTAATTTTTAAGCATGGCTTGGTTCCTGGTGGTTGTCCCTGCATCAGCATAGCTTAGTGGTCAGCCATTGATTAGTCAGAGGTTATGTTTAAGTGCCTTGTGCTGACAAGGCTCTACCCTTTGCCATTGGATCTCTGTGTAGATTTGGGGAATACTTTCAAAATTCAGATACTTTAGAAGTCTGCCCATTTTTTAAAATTTGTTTCTGATCTTAAACAGAAGACATTGATTTTTTCAACATGAGGCATACAGTTACATGTACGTTTTTTTATAGATACATACATGTATGCTTTTATAGATGTCCTTTATCAGATTGAAGAAATTTCCTTCTAGCTTGCTGGGGTTTTAACATGAATGAGTACTGAATTGCATCAGAATCTGTTTTTGCATCTTTTGTGATGATCATACAGTTTTCCTTTTGTTTTTCTACAAAATGAAATAAGTTGCGGTGATTAATTTTCAAATGTTAAACCAACTTCAGCTTCCTGGGATTAATATCACTTAATCATGATATTATATTCTTTTTTTTATATATTATTAGATTTGACTTAATATTTTCACGGAACTCTATCTGTGTTACTGAAGGATATTGTTATGTACGTATTTCCTTGTAATGTCCTCATCAGGTTTACGTATAGGAGTTATATTGGTCTTGTGAACTAAATGGGCAAAACATTCACTCTTGTTCTATTCTTTGAAAGAGTTGGTATACAGTTATGATGATTTCCTCTCTATATATTTGGCAGAATTCATCAGTGAAGCCACTTGGACCACAGTTTTCTCTATGGCAAGATTTTAAATTACAGATTCAATTTCCTTGTGAGGCTATTCTTATTATTAAACTATTTCTTGCCTCAGTTTTGAAATTTTGGGTTTTTCAAGTGTTTTGTGTATTTCATGTAAGTTGTCCCATTTATAGGTATAGAGTTGAGTATAAAATTCCCCATAAACCTTTCAAAGGCTAAATGATCTGTGGTGATGCCCCTTTTTTTATTCCTGATATTGGTAATTTGCATTTTCTTTATTTTTTTCTTTATTATTTCTTGCTAGGTGTTTAATTTTTAAAATTACTTCAAAGAAGCAGCTTCTGGCTTTGTTAATATTTTGTATTTTTTCTGTTTTCCATTTCATTGAGTTTTTAAAAAATAAATTTATTTATTTATTTATTTTTGGCTGCATTGGGTCTTTGTTGCTGCACACGGGCTTTCTCTAGTTGCAGCGAATGGGAGCTACTCTTCATTGCGGTGTGTGGGCTTCTCATTGTGGTGGCTTGTCTTGTTGCGGAGCATGGGCTCTAGGTGCGTGGGCTTCAGTAGTTGTGGCACATGGGCTCAGTAGTTGTGGCTCATGAGCTCCAGAGCGCAGGCTCAGTAGTTGTGGCGCACGCAGGCATAGTTGCTCCGTGGCATGTGGGATATTCCCAGACCAGGGTTCAAACCCGTGTCCCCTGCCTTGGCAGGCAGATTCTTAACCACTGTGCCACCAGGGAAGCCCCCATTTCATTGATTCCTACTTTTCCTTTCTTCTACTTACTCTGGGTATAATCTGTAACTTTTTGAGGTAGAGACTTAGATCACTGATTTTAAACCTTCCTAAGAAGTTTTCAAATATATGCCTTGAGAGATATGAGTTTCCCTCTTATGACTGCTCTATTTGCATCCCCCTGTTTTTTTGTGTATCATGTTTTTAGTTTCATTCACTTCAAATATTTTCTAATTTCCTTTATTTTAGAATTGTGTTTAGTTTCCAAATATTTGAGGATTTTCTAGTTAACTTTTTGTTATTGATTTCTAGTTTCATTTCTTTGAGGACAAAGGATGTGCTCTATATAATTTCAATACTTGAAATTTATTGAGACTTGTTATACTCTTTTTTTTTTCTTACAGTGTTATTGAGATATAACTGCCCTACCATACAGTGTAAGTTTGATGTCCAGTATAATGATTTGACTTACATACATTATGAAATGATTACCACAGTAAGTTTAGTGAACATCCATTGTCTCTGATAGATACAAAATAGAACAGAAATTTTTTTTTTCCCTTGGGATAAGAACTTAACAGGATTTACTCTCTTATCAACTTTCATGTATAACATACATCAGTGTTAATTAAATTAATCATGTTGTATACATTACATTCCTAGTACTTAATCTTATTATTGGAAGTTTGTACCTTTTGACTACCTTCATCCAATTTCCCCTTCCCCCAGTCTCCACCTCCAGTAACCACGAAACTGATCTCCTTTTTTATTAGTTTGTTTCTGTTTTTTTTCTTTTTAAAGATTTTTATTTATTTTAATTGAAGTATAATTGATTTACAATGTTTCAGGTGTATAGCAAAGTGATTCAGTTATACATATATATGTGTATGTATATTCTTTTTCAGATTCTTTTCCATTACAGATTATTACAAGATACTGAATATAGTTCCCTGTGCTATACAGTAGGTCCTTGTTGGTTATCTGTTTTATATATGGTAGTGTGTATCTTTTAATCCCAAATTCCTAATCTTTCCGCTCCACCTTCCCCTTAGGTAACCAAAAATTTGTTCTCTTTTGTCTGTGATGCTGTTTCTGTTTTGTAAATAAGTTCATCTGTATCATTTTTTGAAGTGTAATTTACCTACAGCACTATATTAGTTCCAGGTGCACAACATAAGTGTTTTGAAATTTCTGTACATTACAAAACAATCGCCATGATAAGTCTAGTTACTGTCTGTCACCATTCAAAGATATTACATTATTACTGACTATATTCCCCATGCTGAATTCATCCCTTTGACTCATTTATTTTGTGCCTGGAACTTTGTACCTCTTAATCTTCCTCACCTGTTTACTCATCCTCCTCTCCCTTCTGGCAACCACCTGCGTGTTCTCTGTATCTTTGACTCTGTTTCTGATTTGTTATGTTTGTTCATTTGTTTTGTTTTAGATTCCACATATAAGTGAAATCATACAGTATTTGTCTTTCTCTGACTTATTTCACATTGCATAGTACCCTTCAAGTCCATCCATGTTGTTGAAAATGGCAAGATTTCAATCTTTTTTTATGGTTTCCATTCTATATATATACCACATATTTATGCATTCATCTGTCAATGGGCACTTAGGTTGCTTCTGTAATTTGGCTATTGTGATTAATGCTTCATTGAAAATAGAGGTGCATATATCTTTTTGAATTAGTGGTTTTGTTTTCCTCAGAAAAATACCCAGGAGTGGAGTTGCTGGAACGCATGGTAGTTCTAGTTTTAATTTTTTGAGGAATTTCCATAATGTTTTCCATAGTTTTCTGTAGCTGTACCAATTTACATTCCCGCCAACAGTGTTCCAGAGTTCCCCTTTATCCATTTCTTTGCCAGCATTTCCTATTTGTTGTCTTTTTGATAATAGCCAACTGACAGATGTGAAGTGATATCTCATTGTAATTTTGATTTGCATTTCCCTGATAATTAGTGATATTGAGCATCTTTTCATGTGTACGTTGGCCATCTGTATGTCTTCTTTGGAAAAAATGCCTGTTCAGGTCCTCTGCCCATTTTTTTAATTGGGTTGTTTAGTTTTTTTTGATGTTGAGTTGTATGAGGTCTTTGTATATTTTAGATAGTAACCCTGTACATGTATATTGTTTGCAAGTGTCTTATTTTTCTTATGTTTCCCTTGCCTGCGGAGACATATCCAAAAAATATTGCTAAGACTGATGTCAAAGGGCGTACTGCCTGTGTTTTCTTATAGGAGTTTTATGGTTTCAGATCTTAAATTTAACTCTTTAATCCATTTTGCGTCTATTTTTGTGTATGGTGTGAGAAAGTAGTCCAGTTTGATTCTTTTGCATGTAGCTGTCCAGTTTTCCCAACACTATTTATTGAAGAGGCTGTCTTTTCCGGGTTGTATATTCTTACCTTCTTTATTGTAGATTAATGGACCATATAAGTGTGACTTCATTTCTGGGCTATCTGTTCTGTTCCATTGATCTTTGTGTCTGTTTTTGTGCCAGTAGCTTACTTTTTTGATTACTGTAGCTTTGTAGTATAGTTTGAAATCAGAGCATGATACCTCCCGCTTTGTTCTTCTTTCTCAGGATTGCTTTAGCTATTTCTGCGTCTTTTGTGTTTCCATACAAATTTTAGGATTTTTTTTTCTAGTTTTGCGAAAAATGCCATTGGTATTTTGATAAGAATTGCTTTGAATCTGTAGATTGCCTTGGATAGTATGGTCATTTTAATAATATTAATTCTTCCAATCCATAAGCATGGTATCTTTCGATTTGTTTTTGTCACCTTTGATTTCTTTCATCAGTGTCTTATAGTTTTCCAAATATAGGTCTTTAACTGCCTTAGTTAGATTTATTCCTAGGTATTTCATTCTTTTTGATGTAATTGTTAATGGGATTATTTTTTAATTTCTCTGATAGTTTGTTATTAGTGTATAGAAATGCAACATTTCTATACACTAATAACAAACTATCAGAGAAATTAAAAAATAATCCCATTAACAATTAATGCAATGTATCCTGAAATTTTACTGAATTCATTGATGAGTCCTAGTAGTTTTTTGGTGGCATCTTTTGGATTTTCTACATATAGTATCGTGACATTTACAAACAGTGGCAGTTTTAATTTTTCCTTTCCAATCTGGATTCCTCTTATTTCTCTTTCTTGTCTAATTGCTATGAGTTGGACTTCCAATACTATGTTGCATAAAAGTGGTAAGAGTGGGCATTTTTGTCTTATTCCTGATTTTAAAGAAAATGCTTTCAGCTTTTCACTGTTGAGTATGATGTTGGCTGTAGGTTTGTCATGTGTGGTGTTTATTATGTTGAGGTATGTTCCCTCTAGACCCAATGTTGAACATTTTTATCATAAATCGATGTTGAATTTTATCAGAAGCTTTTTCTGCATCTTTTGAGATCATATAATTCTTATTCTTCAGTTTGTTAATGTGGTGTATCACATTGATTGCTATGCAGATATTGAGCCATTCTTGCATCCCTGGGATAGATCCCACCTGATCATGGTGTGTGGTCCTTTTAATGTATTGTTGAATTTGCTTTGCAGATATTTTGTGGAGGAGTTTTGCTTCTGTGTTCATCAGTGATGTTTGCCTGTAATTTTCTTTTTTTGTAGTGTCTGTCTGGTTTGGTATCAAGGTGATGCTGGCCTTGTAGAATGAGTTGGGAAGCATTCTTTCCTGTTTAATTTTTTGGAATACTTTGAGAAGGATAGGCATTAGTTCCTTTTTAAATGTTCTGTGGAATTCACCTGTGAAGCCCACTCGTCCTGGAATTTTGTTTGTTGGGAGTTTTTAAATTAATAAAATTAGTCTGTTCGTATTTCTTCCTGACTCAATCTTGGTAGATTGTACATTTCTAGGAATTTATCCATTTCTTCTAGATTGTCCGTCTTATTGGCATGTAATTGTTTGTAGTAATCTCTTACAGTCCTCTGTATTTCTGAGGTTTCATTTGTAACTTCCTTTTCATTTCTGATTTTGTGTATTTGGCTCCTCTCTCTTTTTTTCCTTGATGAGTCTGGCTAAAGATTTATCTTTTCAAAGAACCAGCTCTAAGTTTCATCGATCTTTTCTATTTTTTTTTTAGTCTCTATTTCATTAATTTCCACTCTGATCTTTATGACTTCTTTCCTTCTAACTTTGGGTTTTGTTTGTTTTTCATTTTCTACTTCCTTCAGGTGTAAGGTTAGGTTGTTTATTTGAGATTTTTCTTGTTTCCTGAGGTAGGCATATATCACTATAAATTTCCTTCTTAGCACTGCTTTTGCTGTGTCTTACAGATTTTGGATTGTATGTTTCCATTTTCTTTTGTCTCCAAGTATTTTTTTATTTCCTCTTTGATTTCTTCTATGACCCCATTGGGTTTTACTAGCATATTGTTTAGCCTCCATGTGTTTGTGTTTTTTGCAGTTTTTTTCTTATAGCTGATTTCTTGTCTCATAGTACTGTGATATAAGACTAGAGTTATCTTAAACTGTCCTCATTTTAAAAAATTTCTCTTTCTTTTTTCTGTTCAACTTGGGTGATTTCAACTACTCTGTCTTCCAGATCACCTGTCTGTTCCTCTGTATCATCTAATCTATTGATTCCTTCTAGTGTATTTTTTAGTTTCAGTTACTATTTGGTTCTTCTTTATATTTTCTATCTCTTCTTAAACTTCTCACTGTGGCCATTCATTCTTTCCCTAAGTTTGTTGAGCTTCTTTATGATCATTACCTTGAACCCTACTGGGTACGTTGCTTATCTCCACTTCAGTTAGTTCTCCTGGGATTTTATCTTTTCCTTCGTTTGGAACATGCTTCTTTGTCACCTCCTTTTGTTTACCTAATTTTCTGTGTTTATTTCTATGAATTAGGTAGGTTGGTTATGTTTTTGATCTTGGAGAAGTAGGCTTGTGTAGGAGACATCCTATGGTGCCCAGCAGCACCAGAGTTATATGATCTAGGGATGCCCCTGTGGGCATGTTGGTAGGCAGGGCTGTCCCTGTCCCAGTTGGCTACCAGGCCTTGCTTCATGCAGAGGCTGTTGGCCACTGGTGGGCAAGGCTAGGTCCCAGAGCGGCCAACTGAGTGGCCCTGGGGTTTCCTGAGGCATATCTCAGCCTGCTGGTGGGTGGTGCCTGGTCCCAGTGCAGTTGACTTTGGGGCCTGGGGGGCCTTGGACTTCTGTCTGCAGGTGCTGACAAGTCCCGGTACTGGTACCGGCTTGCTAGTATGTGGAGCAAGGGCCTTGAAACTCCTGGGGCTGGTGCCAGCCTGCTTGTGGGCAGAGCTGTGTCCCAGTATGGTCGGCTATAGGGCCTGAGGTCCTGGGGCTGGCTCCAGTCTATTGGTGGGTGGTGCCAGGTCCTTGTGTGGCTGACTACAGGGCCGTGGGTCCAGGACTGGTCTCAGCCTGCTGGTAGTCAGGGTCATTTCCTCATGTAACTGGCTTGTCAGTGTGGGAGGTCCCAGGACTGTGGCCAACCTGCTGGTGGGTGGGACCATGTCCTGGTGCAGATAGTCTAGACACCAAAATGGCCCTTGCCAGCACCAGTGTCCTCATGGTAGAACCTAAATGGCCCCCATAAATGGCTGCCACCAGCATCTATGTCCCCAGGGGGAGTTCTGGTGGCCTCCTCCCTCTCTGGCAGCCTTCTCCAAGTTCAACAAGTGGGACTGACCTAGGCTTCTTTCAGATTACTCCCTCTGTGGTGGGTCTAAGAGCATGTGAGATTTTGCTTGTGGTTTTTTTTTTTTTTTTTTTTTTGCGGTACGCGGACCCCTCACTGTTGTGGCCTCTCCCGTTGTGGAGCACAGGCTCCGGACACGCAGGCTCAGCGGCCATGGCTCACGGGCCCAGGCTCTCCGCGGCATGTGGGATCTTCCTGGACTGGGGCACGAACCCGCGTCCCCTGCATCGGCAGGCGGACACTCAACCACTGCGCCACCAGGGAAGCCTGCTTGTGTTGTTTAAGAGCAGAGTTTCTGTTTTCTACAGCCCTCTAGCTCTGTCTTATGTAAGTCCCACTGGCCTTCAAAGTCAGATGTTATGGGGGCTTATCTTCTGTGTAATACTGGGCTGGGGAGCCCAGTGTGAGGCTTGGACCCATCACTCCTTGGGGAGAACCTCTGCAATTGTGATTGTCCTCCCTTTTGTATGTCACCTACCTGGGGATGTGGGTCTTAACTATACTGTGTCTCTGCCCCTTCTACCCATCTCATTGTAGTTCCTTCTTGATAACTTTAGTTGTGGAAAATTTTTTCTTTCTAGTCTTCAGGTCCTTCTCATCGTTAGTTCCTCTGTAAGTAGTTGTAAGTTTGGTATACCTGTGGGAGGAGGTGAGCTCCAGGTGTTTCTTCTCTGCCATGTTGACCACTCTGTTATATATAATCTTTTTGTTGTTATTGTTTATATTCTGAATATACTTAACAGAGTGCATTCAGCATTTGGATGATGTTTCTGTAAATATCAGGTTTGAGATGGTTGAATAGTGTTGTTCAAAATGTCTATATTCTTATTAATTACTTTTGTCTTCTTGCTGTATCAGTTGTGGAGAGCAGTTTGTTAAAATCTACAACTACAGGTATGATTGTCTATTTCTTCTTTTAGTTTTGCCAGTTTTTGCTTAATGAATTTTGAAGTTCCGTTATTAGATGCACACATATTTACTATCATTAAGTCTCTCTTTTGGATTGATCCTCTTATTATTATGCATTGTCCCTCTTTTTCCCCAGTAACACTCCTTGTCTTAAAGTTTACTTTTGGCATGATTCTTTTTACTTTACTTTTCCAATCCCTTTACTTTCAGTGTATCTGTATCTTTATATTTCACATTGCTTCTTGTCGACAAGATATAACTGTGTCTTGTTATAGACTGACCCTCTGCCTTTAAAGGCTGACAATCTGCCTTTTAATTAGAGAATTTAGTCCACTTACATTTAGTATGATTACTAATATGGTTGTGATAATTCCACCATCTTGTTATTTGTTTTCTGTTTATTCCATTTGATCTTTGTTCCTTTGCTTTTCCTTTCCTGCTTCTACTGTTTTCCTCTCTTATTGTCTTTTTAGATATATCTCTGGATATTATTAGTGGTTAATTTAGAGTTGTCCAATATGGTAGCCACTAGCCACATTAAAATTAAGTTTAGGGCTTCCCTGGTGGCTCAGTGGTTGAGAGTCCGCCTGCCGATGCAGGGGACACAGGTTCGTGCCCCGGTCTGGGAAGATCCCACATGCCGCGGAGCGGCTGGGCCCGTAAGCCATGGCTGCTGAGTCTGCACGTCCGGACCCTGTGCTCCACAACGGGAGAGGCCACAACAGTGAGAGGCCCGCGTACCGCAAAAAAAAAAAAAAAAGTTTAAAATTCAATTCATCATTGCATTAGCTGCATTTCAGGTGCCCAGTAGCCACATGTCCCCATTACTGGATTAGGCAATACAGATTACTGAAGAAAGTTCTATTAGACAGCTCTCTAGAGATTATGATCAGGATTTATTTTGGTCAAAATTACACCAGGTCAAGTGTGAAAAGAGCAATATTCTAGTCACAAGATGTGTGTTTTTGTTGTGTGTCTACTTCTGGTTAGTTTTGTATCTGTAGGCAAATGTCCCACTGCTCTTAGCCTCAGTTTTCTTTTCTAAAATGTGGGGATAATAATGCCTGCTTTTTCTGCTTCATGGAGTGCTTGTGGAAAAGAAAACTATAAAATGGTAACATTCTTTATAAAAGTCAAAACAGTTTTCAAAAAAAAAAATTAACTCATTGACTACTTTCTGTGTTGTGTTTGCTTTTTTAGGCTGCTGACAGAACTGGAGTCTCCTTCTTGGTGGCCCTTTAGCTTCAAGCTTTGGAAGATGCCATCAGAAACAAAGCCCAAGTGGGATGCCTCAATGGCTAGTTCCAAAGCTTTTGGAAAAGAAGGGATAGTGATCAAAATTCCTGCTGTTATTTCCCAAAAAACAGAATCTCATGTTAAACCAGGAAGGCTCACCGTCTTTGTTTCTGGGTTGGAAATCCACAACTCAGATTCTTTGCTCATGCACAGATTTGAAAGAGAAGAAGTAGATGACATCAAGGTTCATACACCTTATGAAATTAGCATCCGCCAGCGGTTCATTGGGAAGCCAGATATAGCTTATCGTTTGATATCTGCCAAGATGCCAGAGGTTATCCCCATTTTGGAAGTGCAGTTCAGCAAGAAGATCGAGTTTTTAGAAGATGCCTTGATGCTCAGAAGCACTAGAACCTCTCCCCTAGCAGAGAAGGGCTACTCAGTCTGGCATGCAGGTGAGTGATCATCAAAACAATCCGTGCGCAAGACCTCTAAAGTCACAGTCAAACTCAACACACCCATGGTGCGTTGCCGTGATGCATCACATAGAGCAACTGCCAGTTTCAGCTCATTAGTGACTACCTATTTGTTTGTAAATAAAAATAATTTCAGACCATTTTCCTTAGTACTTGCCACCTGAATCTCAAATCACTCAGGTTTATCATGTACTTGAGAGCTGTGCCTTTTCAAATAGGTCAGAAATGGTTTTGGTGATGCTTTCAGAACAAAGGAAAACTCCAAGTTAGATGTTTTCACCTCTTTCCTCTGTTTGATTTGAGAACCAACACTTTAGGGTCTTAACTAGCATCATCCCCACCTGCTCTGGTGTGTCTCCAGTCCCTTCCCCTGACCCAGCATCACACTCGGTTTTCTTGGCACTTAATTGAGGTATTCCCAGCCCACCTTCCAGATGGGCATTTGGATATCAGAATTTTTGAAAATTACGCAGCGTAGTTTCTGTGTGTTTTTTTTTTTTTAGCATCCCAGAAGTATTGTGAAACCCTTGCTTTTCTTGGCATTATGGCTGCAGTATCCTCTTTTAGGTCTCTGTGGGGCATAGAGGGTATAGCTGAGTTTGGCCTGAGGTTCTACTGTGGGTGGCAGGACATGTGGATATGTCCCCAGGTCCCAGCCTCCTCCCTAGCATAGAATAACTTGGTGGTATCTGACTTCTCGGTTTTGCCATTCTGACTGATGTCAGGTGGTATCTTAAAGGTTATTTTTATTTTTTTGATTGATTGTGAGGTGGAGCATCTGATGCCTTTTAGTTGCTTTTTGGTCCCACAGATTTTGCTCTGTGGGTTGCTTGTTCTGGTTTTTTTTTTTTTTTTTTTTTTTCCCTACTGGACTTTTTTTTTTCCCTCTCTGATTTGCAGTAGTTCATTATTCATTCTAGATATTCATCCCTTGTTGACTTTAGAAGCTACCAATACTTCTCCTAGATTGTCATCTTCCATTACGGAAATCTTTAATTTTGCTATGGTCCGATTTACCATTTTTCCCCTTAAGTTTATTTTTGAGCCCTGCTTAAGGAATCCCAAAGTCATAAAATATTCTAATACTAGCATTATAGGTGACATTACTTCTATGTTATAGTGATTTTTCTAACAAGTAATAGTCTTTTCTTATTAACTTCGATTGCTAGAGTTTGTTTAAAGTAAGAGATATGGGCTTCCCTCGTGGCGCAGTGGTTGAGAGTCCGCCTGCCAATGCAGGGGACATGGGTTCGTGCCCCAGTCCGGGAAGATCCCACATGCCGCGGAGCGCCTGGGCCCGTGCGTCCGGAGCCTGTGCTCTGCAGCGGGAGAGGCCACAACAGTGAGAGGCCCGCGTACCACAAAGAAAAACCAAAACCAAAAACAAAAAATAAAGTAAGAGATATGTTTGTTACTATTCCAGTTCCTTTTCTTTTTTCCTCTTAAGTGATTGATTTCAGTTCCAATATGTAATGTTTCCCTAACATATGAATATTTTGATGTTATTCTAGATGACTTCAAGTTTCAAAAAGAAATTGCTTGATAATAGATCTGGTCCCATAAGTATCAAAATGTTGGAAATGTTAATGTAAAAACTTAATTTAGAAACTTACTTTCCTCAGCAGTGAGAGGAGGGAGGAGGCCCTGGCTGGTGGGACCAGATGCAGAGCACCGTGGGCTGTTGGTTCTGACAGTGCTGTTGGAGAATCCCTCTGTGCCAGGCATGGTGCCAGGTACCTACAGTCCTGAAAACAATCCTTCTTCTTATGGAGCTCTACCATATTCGTGGGTTTTATGTTAGGCATGGTGGCTTCAGAGAGAGAACACAACATAGAATGTTACAAATGAGATGGCAGATGCGAGCATGTCACGTGTGTCACAGAAAGTCACACTGTACAAGTGAGAAGGGTGCAAGCTTGCTGTGCCTTGCTGTCATGGAGGGTGGGTCCCGAGGAAGATGGGATGGTAAGCTCTGACTCCAAGCATACAGGTGGCAGATGGGCCTAGAGAGGAGGGAGTGAGTGCCAGGGCCTCTGCAGCCATAATCAGACTGCAGGAAGCTGAGTGAGTGCAAATTCTGCAGGGCCACCCATCAGGAAGGGGAAAATGAACCTCTTGTGCACAAGCTGAGGCTGCTGACCAGAGGCTGAACGTCTTTCTCCTCAAGGAAGCTGCAGATATACTTTTAAGGTTTTTCAGCTGATTGAACCAGGCCCACCAGATTGTCTAGGACAGGCTCCCTTCACTAAAGTCAACTGACTGAGAGCCTTCACCACATCTACAAATACCTTCCCAGTAACACCTAGATTAGGGTTGGATTGAATAACTGGGGACTATGGCCTCACCCATCACAGTAACGGATTGTATATGTATGGAATGAGCTGAGCCGCATCCACGGTGACAGATGGGTTTTCATCTCAGTGCTAACTTTAGCCTGTGGGTAGGATCCCTACAGTGTGTCTGAGTCTGGACTGAGCATGAAGTCCCATCCTCCCCTGGTGAAGCCTCCCTGCGTAGGTGAGGCAGGTGTACCTTACAGCTGTGGATTTGGAGAGGTACAGGTGACAAGGAGTTATGTTTGGAAGAAGCCGGCATGCTGAGTTCAATAAGCAAGATGGTATCTCATTTGCTTGGAACTTCACAGTAATCCTGCGCAAGCCCAGCAATGAGAACTTACTTCTCATTGTTACCTCTCTTGTTGTTGCATCTGTCAGCACCTCTGTTTTTACTGTTCTGCACTGGAAACTACAGAAACAGTGGAGGTAGAAACCATGACTTTGACCTCTCAGAAACAATTTCTCTCCTCGATGAGCTATTTTGGTAAATTGTGTGTGGCCAGAAGGTGGCGGTCTAGTAACAGGGCACCAGTGTCCTAGAAGAACTTTCCAGAGACCTCTGTAGTAATGTATAGAGTAGACAGGTTGAGGGCCTGGGGTGGCCAGGCCAGGACTGGGGGAGGAAGAGAGTTTCCTGGGCTTCAAGGGCTGGAAATGATACAGGTGGGCAGATCCCACCTTAAGGAAGAGCAGTTGCAAATTGCTGTTTTTCTGCATAGTATCTTTAAAATAATCTTTTAAATTTTAGAATAGTTTCAGACTTGAGAAAAAGTTGTGAGGATAGTACAGAGAGTTCCCATGTCTCCCACACCCAGTTTTCCCTATTCTTGTCATCTTACATTAGTATCGTTCATTGTCACAACTAATGAGCCTGTACTGATACACCTTTATTCACTAAAGTCCATATTTTATTCAGATTTCCTTATGTTTTACTGTTCCAGAATCCCATCCAGGATCCCACATGATATTTCGGCATTTCATCTCCTTGGACTCTTCTTGACTGTTACAGTTTCTCAGACTCTCTTTGCTTTGATGATCTTGATGGTCTTCAGGAGTAGTGGTCAGGTTTTTGTAGACTCCCCTAGTTGGACTTTGTGTCATTGTTGTCTCATGATCCACTGGGGTGATGGGTTTTTGGAGGAAGCCCACAAAGCTCTTATCATATAAGAGCAAGGTCCGTGCATAGCATTTTTAAAGAGTTTTTTTGGTACTGATTTTTGTTTTCACTGTTTGCGAACTGTTGCCTTCTGAGAGGGACCTTCTCTGACCACCTAATTTAAGAGGACTAGTTTCCCATTCACTGATCCTATAGAAATCTTGCCTAGCACTTGCCCTCTGGTGCTGGTACCCTCTGGTTTGCTGTTCAACTTCCCACACTGGGATGTGTGCTCCAGAATCAGACACAAGTCTGTCTTTTCTCACCCCATCTCCAGCACCCAGGACAGGCCCAGGTAACCAGAAGGCACACGCATCTCTGTGTAATGATAAATGAACTTCTGAGGCATTGAAGTCTCTGCATAGGGTCATTAATTTAAGATCATCTTTTGAAATAGTAAAGTTCTGACCCTGGGACACAGCACCATGCTGACCACCAACAGACCCCTCCATGTGGTCACTAGGACACAAGCACTGCACTGACTTCAGACAAGCCCCATGTTATTAGTTTATTAGGACATGGTGACCCCCTGACTATCGACAGACCCCCGGAGAGCTGCTTGGCCCTCACCCACTTGATCCCTTCCAAGGACCCATGAGTCAGTTGAGACTGCTGTCTCTCCATTTCAGTTTTCTCTCTGTTACACTTCCTGTTGTATTGAGGACATGGGGCGTTTTGTGTTTTTTTTCTGAAAGGGCTTCCCACCCCAGTTATATAAGCTGCTGTATCCATCCCTGGGTAGAGTAGGCATTTTCCTGTGTCATCAGTGAGGCGTATGGGGCCCAGAGACAGGGAGAAAGATTTGCTCAAGGCTGGACAGGCTTGGAGCGGTTTTTCTGCTCCCAGGTCAGGCCCTGGTAGTCTTTGGTCTGAACTTGCAATGAGGTCAGGAGTCTATGTCTGATGCACAAAGGAGACTGGCGTCCCAGTGCTGCCCCTGCCAGCGCAGTCCTTACTCAGGGTTTCCCTCGATGCCTCCTTGTTCTTGGAAAGTGGAATCATCTGTAAGGTAGCATGTAGCTTGAACAATTTGTGATTATTTTGTTTAACTGAGATAACTAATGACTTTTGAGACAAAAACCATCTTATACTGAACTAAATTAATTTTTTCAGAAGATATTTCAAAGCATTGAAGTAACTGAGTCAGCAACCCAAGTCTCAACACAAAGTTCACGGGGGTGGCCGAGTTTTGTATTAGGCAGGATCCTGCTGATCCCACAGCTCGTTGTGAAAAACATCTCTTATTAGTATGTTCCAGGAAGAAAAATCCTCAGTTTTGGTTTTCTGGTTGTTTAAGTAATCCCATTTGTTAAACATTCAAAAATAGTATGTCTCTAACTGTAATATAGCTGTAGGTGTTGAAATGGAAACCAGAGTGACAGTGCAGGAGCACAGTGCTGGGCACAAGTGTGAATTAGACATGGGCCGTGCTCTCAGAGAAGCTAGCTGGGGAGATCCCAGTTTGAAAAGATGCTGAAAAAGATAAATAGCAGTGCAGTACCAAGCAAGTGACTGTCAAAGGTGTGTAAACTGAATGGTACCAGGACAGATGAGGGAAGATTGCTGCTAAAGGAAGGGCTGAGTGGAGAACATGTCTCCATACTTGGGCTAGGGGACATCTGTCTGCATGACATGTGCAGAGCGGGGGCAAGGTGGGCAGGAATAGCATGCTGGGGCCAGGGTGCCGGGGTGGCTGGAACAGGAGTCTGCAGGATCAGGAGCAGACTAGGAAGGAGGAGGGTGTAGGCTGAATGGGGAGTTTGCTTCCACCCATTAGGCCATAGAACCACTGTTAACATAGACAAGTGAAGTGCGCTTTGCCATCATGTTATCACTGATAATGTTTTAACGTCAGGTGTGTTAGTTGGCCTTTCCTTTAGGCTAATAGTATCTAGTAAAACATGTCCTCTGTTGTCTAGTTTAGCTCTGATGGTGTTCTATTGCTGTTTTAGAAAAGTGCTTTTCATTATGTAACATGTTAGTGACATTTAGATCATGCAAGACCAACCGACAGTGAGTTGTATGCTATGGAAAGTTCTGTGCTAATTAATAAGCCCTTAGGATGTTGAAGTAGTGGCACTTTGGAGATTCCAGGACACAGGTTGTAAAATCAATTTGGTTGGTTGCAACCAGCTTTTATATGAAGAATAGAATAGAAAAGCACATCTGAGTACATGGTGTGTACTAAGGTTTTTGTCTTGTGAAACTTTTTCAGACCTCCAAGGTGCTTGTACGGGTGTTGCAGTTCTGTGTAGGAAGCACTTCGCACAGTGGTGCACAGTTAAAGGGCACGAAGACTCTCACAAAGGGCCTCCTTCCCAGTGGAGATGGGCCCGGGGAGAGCTCAGGCCCACAGTGTGGAACCCTTGGGTCTTGCCTTCATGCAGGTTTTGCTTCGCATCAACTGGTTCCTGAACTCACTCCATCTGGCCAAGACCCTTTTCCTCTCTAGGATCCCAAGAAACATGCTTTCTTGTCATCATGTCTTCTTTGCTCAGCTAGGTAATCTCAGGGAGTGTTAATTTGTAAGAAATTTTTTGAGAAATAAGAATACGGGGATGTTTGTGTACCTGTTGGAGGTGGCTGGTCTCTCCCTGGGGAGGAGGGGCTTGTGCAGTTGGTGTGTCCTGGATTCACCACCTGGGTTCCTGCTGTTCAGGCCCAGCAAGACCTTTACCCCAAGATGGATTTCCTTTCCTAACAATGCATTTATCAGTTGCTCCAGGCTGCTGGGATGAAAGGCAGCTCTGCTGACTGCCACTAGGGTCCTAGGAAGGAAGTGGGGTGTCCTGCTTTTGCCCTCCCATTTTGCTGAAGCAGAGAAATCTGCTCAAAGGAGTTGGTGCTGGAATCCACACTGCTGGTTCTCACCCCAGAATGCTTTCCAGCATCCTAATAAATAAACATGGCTATATTGACACATCTGAGGTGGTCTGTATTATGGAGAAAAGCAGGTGACAGACTCTAAGCTATGCTCTTATCTGGGCCTTACAGTGCCAGGGTTGCAGATGGAGGCAGCTCTTTAAATAAAGGATTTTCACTGTTCCTTGCCAAGCTGCTCTTCTGCTTCTTAGCAAGACTACCCAGGCATAGATGTGTGAATGGAAACACCCCTGAGCAATGCCTTGCCACGTGCAGCAGTCTGGCTCACCCCTACCTCAGTACAGCTCCACATTCAACTTTGCTTGACCTGACTAGCTGACCATTTCATGTGCTCTCTAGAACCACAGTGTTTTGTGGGGTAATCAGATGGTAATGCAGTTCCTAGTAGTGTATTTCATGTACATTTCACCAGGGCTCAACAAGTATTATGTTTCATACTCCAATCTATTGTCCTCTCAAAAAGAAAAAAATCACTCCTGGATAAAGCATCTTTCTTCTAAAAGCCAGTTATAGAACTAGATCCTGAGTATTTACAGTGTTGCACACTCTGATCAGTGTGGGGTAAGGAAGCAGCCCTGGATTGGGTAGAAGGCAAGGCTCAGGTGGGTCCCATATTCAGTCAGCTCAGCAGAGGTTCAGAGAGGTGGACTCACCGCTCCCGCAAACACAGAAGCTCTAAACAGTAAATGCCTGGGAAAACACTTCGTCAACCGAAAGAGCTCTGACGGTCTTAAACACTTTTTGTAAAGTTCTGAATGCCCTTGCGTTGTTCACACCTTCTAGAAGATGCCACTCTGTTTGACTTTCCATTTCAGCATCTGGGCTTTTGGACCGAGCCATGCACTGTGAGCCCTCCTCAGGGAACCAGGAAGGGAGGCCACTTCAGCTACAGATGAGCGAACCGTTAATTTCCGAGGGGGACAGCCAGGAACTGAGACAGGTAACATGCATTCGTAGTGTCATGTCCTCCCCTGCAGGCAACTCACTTCTCTTTCTTGCCTAAAAACAACTCTCCACTGATTTATGCTTGTCTGTCACCTGCACGGAAATGCTGGGACATCCACCTGATTTGCTCAGCTCCCTATAGCTTGAGGAAGGGCGGTGCCCATTCTGAGTCCTTGCGTTTTGTGGCATGCAGACACACATAGCATTCCTGTGCACACACAGTGGTCTTGGCAGCTGCCTATGTCTGTTGTATGTGTGTGTATGTCTGTATATGTGGGCTCAGATGCACATGTAGGCTGTGTATGTGCACGATGTGTGTGTCCAGGTGGGCTCTGTACACGTACGTGTATGCATGTGTGGCGTGTGTACTGTGTGCACACGTGTGCAGCACCTGTATGTGTGTGCCATCTGTGTGTGCGCTACCTGGGCATGTACAGTTGAGGGCACTTGCTCTCAAGTGCTCAACACAGGTTCTTGCGGAGGCTTGCCACTTTTTGTCCAGGAAGTTGAAATTTAAACAATGTTTGATAGAAATACTTGCAACTTATCTTCCTGTGTTAATGCTGGACAACACAGTGGCCTTTTCTTTTTCCTTTTTTAATAATTATGTAGCAAATACCTAGACGTTATATCATTTCATTCATAAATATTTCAGTATGTAGCTTTAAAAGATAAGAACCGTTTTAAAAAATCAGCACAATACCATACTCACCTTAAAAAAGTAAAAAGTAAATTCCTTGGTATCATCAGACATCAAGCCAGTGCTCACACTTCCCTAGTTACCTCATTTAGGAAAATGTGTTACATGTTTATTCAGATCAGGATCCTCATGAGGCCCGTGTGTTGCATTTAGTGAAGTGCCTTTAATGCATAGCTTTCTTTCCTCTGTCATCTTTTTCCTTTGAAGTTTATTTGATGAAAAAACTAAATTGTTCCTCTGTCAAGATTTTGCAGCTTGTATCTTCCTGACTTGGTTTCCCCAGCTCCCAGCAGGTGGTGAACTGCCTGCTCTCTGCCCTGGTACTCTTGTAGGTCGGTTTGTACCTCTAGAGGCTCCACCAGATTCAGGCTCCATTTTGGAGAGACTGTTTCATTGGTGGCATCCCACACTTAACATCAAGGCATACAAGAGACTGTATGTCTTTTAAACCTGTTTTTAAATAATTTTGTTCTGTGTGTCTACATAGGCATAGACTCCTTTAAGCTCAGCCTTTTCCATTTTGGGAAAAAAGTGTTCATCTTTTGCTATGGGATATTTTAAATATACATGATTTGTCACTTTTTCCTTCTGGTCTAACTTTTAATACCTTTAAGTAATGACACAGAGACATGCCACTTTCTAGCTGCAACTAGGAAATTCTGCAGGTTACTAATCACTTCTTTTGATAGGCTTAGTGACTCCAGAACACTGCAGATCTTGTCTGCCTTGGGGCTTGAGAAACCCTCATACTATAAAGGCAAACTTAACCTGTTCTCATGAAAGTGGGTAAGATTGCATATAGGCCTCAGGATCAGTAGGATCTGAGACCCTCCTCTCCCATCCTCCAATGAAGGTGTCTGTGGCTGAGATGAGCTCTTCTATGTCCCACAGTTGTGCTGAGGCTGAAGCAAGAACATGGGTTTTGTAGGACATGGGAAATGTAGGAATTTTATCTGTTAATTCTAGTGGTGGCCATGTAGTTTGAGAGGGCCCTTGCAATTTCAAATAACCAATCGCTACTACCATGTATATACAACGTGCCCTTCCCCTAAAAGCTGTGATAGAATGGGAGAGGTCA
This sequence comes from Aethalodelphis obliquidens, assembly GCF_003676395.1. Lineage (NCBI taxonomy): Eukaryota > Metazoa > Chordata > Mammalia > Artiodactyla > Delphinidae > Aethalodelphis > Aethalodelphis obliquidens. Next base: position 1,942,620 of record NW_020838046.1, read on the forward strand.
GGATGAATGCACCAACAGCTGTGAGTAGAATAAAATTCCTCAGTGACCACTGAGGTCACCATTCTTTCCCATGAAAGTGTGTTTCTTATGTGGTTGGTCCTGACTGTCATCAACAAGTCTTAGTGAGCCCTGTGGCGTCCATGCTGGGAACAGCAGATGCCATGGTCATGAATCAGGAGGCTGGCTTGGGGGCAGAGGACACGGTGATCCCTGAGCAGTTAGGCTGGGAAGACCCACCCACAGGAGGGGCAGGGCTTTGTGCTAGTTAGCTGCCTCATTCTCCTTCCCTGCAGGGAGAACCTAATTTCATAAGAGATTGTCCTTTTGAGGTAAAACACATGTTTCATATTTAGAGAAGAATTCTGAGCTGTGTAGTTGAAGCTCAAGCATAGGTAGGAATGAGTTAAATTTCTGGGGAAAACGAAAATGCAAGAAAATCTCCCTCCATTCATCTGTGGTTTCTGTTGCAGATGCTATTAAAGTCATTACGTGGAAATGGGTTTTGGTGACTTAAACTGCAGTTGGGGTGCTAGAGAGAGGATTTGCCGTGATTTCCTCAGGGAGCAGCCGTGCTTAGTGCAGTGTGCCAGCTCCCTCTGTACTGGGCCCCTGGAGCGGGCATGTGGGCTGCGGTTAGGCCCCATCTGCTGCGTAGCTGTGGCCGTCCACCATCCGCTGTGGGAGGGCACGTGGTGGAGGAGGCTGGGAGAGGAATCAGAGTCCCTCAGATGGGTTTGGCAGAGTCCCTCAAATCATTTCCAGTGTCTGATGTGCTAACCTTTCCTGCCTCAGAACTCCTGCTCTTTCGTTACTAAGTCTGTGGCTACCATATATTTGATACAACATTTGGAAGTGATAAAACAAAAAGCAGCATGGCTCTGTCCTGAGGACATTGCAGTTTTACATAAAGTTTCTTCATAACTTCTTAATCTGCACTTCTCTGTCTTGTCCTGCGTTTGGTGTTTTTTCATCCCGCCTCCCTCTTTCACCAAGAAGGAATCAGAATGAAAAGCTGACCCAGGTCTGGTCTCATGGTTTATCAGGCTCTGCAACAGCCCTGGCACTGGGAACAGCAGTGAAGGAAGACTTGCACTGGATGTTCTCATCATTTCCAATAAAGAGGGATGCACAGAGTGTGGATTCATGGCAAGTTTTTAGGTCATAGTTTTGAACTTTCTGTTTGATTATATTCGGCATTTAGTCTGCCTACTGTATGTGGTATCTTTATAAACAGTAAATGCAAAACACGAAAATTAAAAACTGAGGTGATTAATTCAGTTCAGTCAGAAAGTTCGTTTACTGGAAAACCTAGCTAGTCAGCTGGCGTGAGGAGAAGAGTTTATTGAAAAGGCAGCCCTGCGGATGCCTGTGCTGGGGAGATGAGTGAGGCCCAGGGCTTTTGTCTCTGTGTTGCTTAGCAGAGCCAAGTTCCACATGTATCTGCACTGGCAATTCACTGGATCTTTCCTGAAATAATTCTAGGCCGGAAAGGATGCTGTGGTTCTCTACTTGCTGTGAAACTATCTTAAGAAATTAATGTCCTTCTTTTCTTTTTTTTTTTTTTAACAGATACATATATTCATTTTTACATTCTTTTCCATTATGGTTTATTATAAAATAATCTTATTTTCTTTTTTTAGAAATTATAGAATACATTTCATCTTCAGTAACTCCACCATTCTGGTCTTTTCCCCTGTACTTTGTTCCCAGTTATTTAAATTTGTCCCAATTCATCTGTCTCCTCTCCTACTAGTCAGGGGAAAAAAAAAAAAAAAAATCTCATTTCTTGCATACCTAATCTATGTAAAAGAATTGTGTTTAGCAAGTGTTCTTCAGCCTAAATTAAATGTCTGAATCAGTGAATTATTTAGCTGTGGCTTCAGTGAGTTATTTGGAGAAGACAACAGATCTGGGTTTCCTTGGATAATTGTCAGGACAAAGTCATGAGATAATGAGCAAGGGGTGATATCCATGATGCTTCTCATCAGTTGTGGCAATGGACTAGACCACACTTCTGGAATGCAGATTCCAGAACTGATACTGCTTAGGAAGGAGGGGATGGCTAAACTGGTGGGCCCTCAAAAGTAGAAAGGCAAGGGCAATGCACTCCAGCTATAGGACCACCGAACAGTGCTGGGACGGTGTGCAGACACCTTTGTTGGAGTGAGCTCTGTGGAGGGGTCTGGGGACAGAGAGCTGGACATGTCCACTTATCAATACCTTCATTTGGTCTGGGTTTTGTCCTGTAAGCAGTTTGGAATCACTGAAGATTTTTAAGCAAGGAGTCATGAGATAATTTCAGATTTTTACCCATTCTCCTCAGGTTCTCCTATTGTCCTCTGCTGCCTTCTGAATCTTTCAGACTGTATCATTTCATTCGTTAATTATGGGGCACAGTTAGATGGTTAGTGTTTTTATTTGTGGCTTTGATACCAGCCTGGATATTAGCAATGAGCTAGGCCGTTTATTTAAATATGTGTTACTCTAATTGTGACTTATTAATAAATGTTTCTGACATCATATCCTATGTCACTTCTAAACGTTAAACCATAAGAAGAGCCTTGGTAACCAGGAAAACATACCTAGTAACTTTTGATGTCCACACACAGTGGACATTTCAATAAGAGGTCATATGTCTTAGGATGAGCCCTGGCCTAGGAACCTGGCATCCTGGCGCTGGTCCCAGCCCCTCCCTGTCAGCTCTGTAGTCCTGGGAAGGCTGGTTTGCTTCCCTGTCCTCAGTCTCCAGCTCTGAAAAGGGCACTGACTTGTAGCGTATTCCAGTATCTACCGTCTAATGTAGAATCCACCGCAATGAAATGAAAGCTGAGTTACAGAAAAATGTCACGCCTTACTTTTAAATATTCGTTCATGGTTTTCCTGTCTGCTCTGTTGGTTAACTAGGTCACTGGTAACGATGAGCATTACTTTGACAGACAGGAGACAGACACGCGGTGCCCCCACCGCTAGCCCAGCCCTGCCTGCTGTGGTTTCATGTGCCTCCCACTGCTGCCTTCTGTAATTGCCTGGGACAACCAGCTCTTCTCCACAGCAGCCTTCAGAACTCCCATTATGTTGGATGTGGTCACCACTCTAGCAGAGGCCCATGTTGTCTGTGGCAGTGGTTGTTCGGAGTGGGAGGACCTGTCAAAGCGTGTGGCTGTGTGTCCTCTGCAGTTGACAGAGAAGGCTATGTGGGCACACCGGACCTCCCTCACATAGAGGCCATGGTGTAAACGTGAGCTGCATGGAGGTGGCATCTGCCCTTCAGGTCCAAATACCCATGCAGATGAATCTTGGGGGTGTATTCTGTCCCTTCCACTGCCCCTGGGAACTGTGGACAGGGAGGAAGCTGCCAAATAAGGAACTCTAAGATACTGTGCCAAGGGCAGGATTCCAGAATGTACCAGCATCTCAGCGAACAAATTCTAGAGCAGCTGCTTGGCTGTGCAGAAGGTAGAATGCCAAGGAGCAAGAAACAGATGCTCAGGCATTTAGACTGGGAGGATGACTTGTTCCCCCTTTGGAACATTTTCCTGTGCTCTTGGTCAGCTTTCAAATGAACCTCAAGTCTTAAAATCAAGTGTTTGATTATATTGTTATTGAGTGCTTGGCTATGGAAGGTTTCATATATTATAACCATGTTTTTTATTGTGGTAAAATATATAGAATAAAATCTTGCCATTTTAACTATTTTAAGTGTATAATTTAATATCATTAATTACATTCAAAATATTGTGCAACCATCACTGCTATCTATTTTATTTTCAAAGCTCATTTATCACCCCAACAGAAACTCTGTTACCATGAAGCAGTAACTTCACATTTTGCCTCCCCCCAGTCCCTGGTAACCTCTAATCTTCTCTCTGTCTCTATGAATTTGCCTATTCTGGGAACCTCCTATAAGTGTAATCCTTTTGCATCTGGCTTTTTTCACTTAGCATAATGTTTTCAAGGCTGATCCATCTTGTAGCATGAATTGGTACTTCTTTCCTTTTTATAGGTGAATAATATTCTGTTGTATGGTTAAAACATACTTGGTTTATCCATTCATCACCGATGGACACTTGGATTATTTCCACCTTTCAGTTCTTTTGGACATATACCTAAGAGTAGAATTGCTTGGTTATAGGATAATTCTGTGTTTAACTTTTTGATGAGCTGCCAAATTATCTCCTTAGCAGCTACACCATTTTACACTCTCACCAGCAATGTATGAGGATTCCAGTTTTTCCACATCCCTGCCAACACTTATATTCTTTTTTGAAAATTTTAAAATTATTCTAACTATCAAATAGAATAGATAAGGAGGTAAGTGTTGGAGGTAAGGGTCCAACTTCATTCTTTTGCATGTGGCTGTCTAGTTGTCCCAGCACCACTTGTTGAACAGACTATCCTTTCTCCATTGAGTAGACTTGGCACCCTTGTCAAAAATCTGTTGATCTGAGGACTCTTTATTCCATTAGTCTATTCTTATGCCAGTACCAAGCTGTTTTTATTACTATAACTTTGGTTTTAAAATCGGGAAGTGTGAGTTTAATTTCATTCTTCTTTTTCAACTTGTTTTTACTATTCAGGGTTCCTTGCAATTCTATATGAATTTGAGGATTAGCTTTTCCATTTCCGAGTAGGGGGGCTGTTGGAAATTTGATAGGGATTACATTGAATCTGTATATCAGTTTGAGGAGTATTGCCCTCTTGCCAATATTGTCTTCCAGTCTAGGAACACAAGATGTCTTTTATTTATTTAGGTAGTCTTTATTCCAGCATGATTTTATAATTTTTAGTCTTTCACCTGCATGGTTCTTTTTTCCTAGGTATTTTATTCTTTTGGATGCTATTATAAATGGGATTATTTTCTTAATTTCTTTTTCTGATTCTTCATTGCTGCTGTATAGAAACAACTGATTTTTGTGTGTTGCTCTTATATACCGTAACTTTGCTAAATTTGTTAATTAGTTCTTCTAGTTTTCTTGTGGATTCTTTGGGATATTCTATATATATAGGGTCATGTCATATGAAAATAGAGATAGTTTTACTTCTTCTTTTCCAGTTTGGATACCTTTTATTTCTTTTTCTTGCCTACTTGCTCTGTCTAGGACTTCCAGTGCATAGCAGTACTGTGTAGCAGTGGTGAAAGTAGGCATTCTTATCTTTTTCTGATCTTAGGGCTTTCAGTCTTTCCCCATTGAGTATCCTATTAGCTGAATTTTTCATAAGTCCCCCCCTTTTTTTAAAAGTGTTTTAAGTTTTTACTTTATTACAGGCTTTTCTATTTCTAATCATTACAAATGTTTTCAACATTTCATTTATCTGCTCCATTGTATTCCATTTATATTTCTTTATGATTCCCATCTGTCTATCAAATATTCAAGTTATGTCTACTATTTTCTTTTTTTTTAATTTTTATTTTATACTGGAGCATAGTTGATTAATAATATTGTATTAGTCTCAGGTGTACAGCAAAGTGATTCAGTTATACATATACATGTATCTATTCTTTTATAAATTCTTTTCCCATTTAGGTTATTAGAGAATTTTGAGCAGCGTTCCCTGTGCTATATAGTAGGGGTTTGTTGGTTATTTTAAATATAGTAGTGTGTACATGTCAATCCCAAACTCCCAGTCTATCCCTCCCTCCCACCCTTCCCCTCTGGTAACTATAAGTTCATTCTCTAAGTGTGTGAGTCTGTTTCTGTTTTGTAAAAAGTTCCTTTTATCATTTGGGGGGGGGGTTCTGCATATAAGCGATATCGTATGATATTTGTCTTTCTCTGTCTGACTTACTTCACTTAGTATGATAATCTCCAGGTTCATCCATTTTGCTGCAAATGGCATTATTTCATTCTTTGCAATGGCTGAGTAATATTTCATTGTATTATTTCATAGTAATATTTCATTTCATTGTACCACATCTTCTTTATCCATTCCTCTGTCGATGGACATTTAGGTTGCTTCCACATCCTGACTATTGTAAATAGTTCTGCAATGAATGGTGTGCATGTATCTTTTAAATTATGGTTTTTTCCGGATATATGCCCAGGAGTGAGATTGCTGGATCATATGGTAGCTCTATTTTTAGTTTTTTAAGGAACCTCCATACTGTTCTCCATAGTGGTTGTAGCAATTTACGTTCCCACTAACAGTGCAGGAGGGTTCCCTTTTCTCCACACACTCTCCAGCATTATTGTTTGTAGATTTTTTAATGATGGCCATTCTGACCAGTGTGAGGTGATATCTCACTGTAGTTTTGATTTACATTTCTCTAATAAATAGTGATGTTGAGCATCTTTTCATGTGCCTCTTGGCCATCTGTATGTCTTCTTTGGGAAATGTCTATTTAGGTCTTCCGTCCATTTTTGGGTTGGGTTTTTGATTTTTTTTTTTTGATATTGAGCCACATGAGCTGTTGTTTGTAAATTTTGGAGACTAATTCCTTGTCAGTCACATTGTTTGCAAATATTTTCTCCTATTCTATGGGTTTTTTTCGTTTTGTCTATGGTTTCCTTTGTTGTGCAAAACTTTTGAGTTTCATTAGGTCCCATTTGTTTATTTTTGGTTTTTTTCCCATTATTCTAGGAGACGGCTCAAAAAAGATATTGCTGCAATTTATGTCAAACAGTGTTTTGCCTATGTTTTCTGAGTTATTTTTGTGTATGGTGTTAAATAATGTTCTAATTTCACATGTAGCTGACCAGTTTTCCCAGCACCATTTACTGAAGAGACTCTCTTCTCTGCATTGTAGAGTCCTGCTTCCTTTGTCATAGATTAATTGACCATAGGTGTGTGGGTTTAGTTCTGGGTTTTCTATCCTGTTCACGCATCGGTCTATATTTCTCTTTTTGTGCCAGTACCATACTGTTTTGATGACTGTAGCTTTGTAGTATAGTCTGAAGTCAGGGAGCCTGATTCCTCCAGCTCCATCTTTCTTTCTCAGGATTGCTTTTGCTATTTGGGGTCTTTTGTGTTTCCATACAAATTGTAAAATATTTTGTTCTAGTTCTGTGAAAAATGCCGTTGGTAATTTGATAGGGATTGCATTGAATCTGCAGGTTGCCTAGGGTAGTATAGTCATTTTGACAATATTGATTCTTCCAATCCAAGAACATGGTATATCTTTCTGTTTGTATCATCTTTGATTTCTTTCATCAGTGTTGTATAGTTTTCAGAGTACAGGTCTTTTGTCTCCTTAGGTAGGTTTATTCCTAGGTATTTTATTCTTTTTGATGTGATGATAAATGGGATTGTTTCCTTAATTTCTCTTTCTGATATTTCGTTGTTAGTGTATAGGAATGTGAGAGATTTTCGTGTATTTTATAACCTGAAACTTTACCAAATTCATTGATGAGCACTAGTAATTTTCTGGTAGCTGTTTAGGATTTGTTATGTATAGTATTATCTCATCTGCAAACAGTGACAGTTTTACTTATTCTTTTCTAATTTGGATTCCTTCTATTTCTTTTTTTTTTTTCTTTGCGGTACGCAGGCCTCTCACTGATGTGACCTCTCCTGTTGCGGAGCACAGGCTCCGGACACGCAGGCCCAGCGGCCATGGCTCACGGGCCCAGCCACTCCGCGGCACGCGGGATCCTCCCGGACCGGGGCATGAACCCACATCCCCTGCATTGGCAGGCGGACTCTCAACCACTGCGCCACCAGGGAAGCCCGATTCCTTCTATTTCTTTTTCTTCTTTGATTGCTGTGGCTAGGACTTCCAAAACTATGTTCAGTTAAGAGTGGCGAGAGTGGACATCTTTGTCTTTTTCCTGATCTTAGAGAAAATGCTTTCAGCTTTTCACTGTTGTGTATGATGTTAGCTGTAGGTTTGTCATATATAGCCTCTATTATGTTGAGGTTTGTTCCCTCTATGCCCACTTCCTGGAGAGTTTTATCATGAATGCGTGTTGAATTTTGTCAAAAACTTTTTCTGCATCTATTGAGATGATCATATGGTTTTTATTCTTCAATTTGTTGATATGGTGTATCACACTGATTGATTTGAGGCAGTGAAAAATCCTTGCATCCCTGGGATAAATTCCACTTGATCATGGTGCATGATCCTTTTAATGTATTGTTGGATTCAGTTTGCTAGTATTTTGTTGAGGGTTTTTGCGTCTATGTTCATCAGTGATATTGGTCTGTAATTTTCTTTTGTGGTATCTTTGTCTGGTTTTGGTATCAGGGTGATGGTGGCCTCATAGAATTAGTTTGGGGATATTCCTACCTCTGCAGTTTTTTGGAATAGTTTCAGAAGGATAGGTTAGGTGCCTTTTATCATGTTGAAGAAGTTCTCTTCTAGTCCCAGTTTTCTGAATTTTTATCGTGAAAGAGTGTTGGGTTTGTCGTTGCCATTTCTCCATCAATTGAGTTGATTGTGTTTTTTTCCTCTCTGTTCTAATAATGTGGTATATTGCATTAACTGATTTTCTAAGGGTGAACCACCCTTGTATTCTGAGATAAATCCTTCTTGGATTCAGTTTGCTAGTATTTTAGTATGTTGTGGTTTTGTTTTCATTTGTCTCAAAGAATTTACTAATTTCCCTCTTTGACCCACTGGTTGTTTAAGTGTGTTGTTTGATTTCTACATACTTGTGACTTTTTTAGTTGTCCAGATTTCCAGTTTCATTTCACTGTGAAGGTACTTTCTATTACTTCAATCTTAAGTTTGAGGTTTATTTTGAGGCCTACCATGTGGTCTGTCCTGGAGGATGTTCTGTGTGCACTTGAGAAGAATGTGGGTTCTGCTGATTCGGATGGAGTATTTCGTGTATGTCTGTTGGGTCCAGATGTTCTATAGTGTTGTTCAAGTCTTCTGTTTCCTTATTGATCTTCTATCTGGGTGCCTTATCCATTACCAACATCTTTTTATTAACTTTTAAAAATAGTTAACAAGTATTAGACGGTTTTTGGGTTCAGCCTGGGAAGTTGGTTTTGTGCAGTTTTTAAATGTGAAATTGGACTGTATGCATGAACACAGTGTTGAGTAGGCTGTGTGGCCTTGGGCAGCATATGTCTGTCCATCCCATCTGTGGCATAGGGCTGGGGACTGATTGTTGGAAACATGGTTTCTCGTAGCCAATAAGTACCTTTGCCATGTTAGCCATGTGGCCTTCAGCAGGCTTCACATTTCCCTGAAAAAGTACTATTATCACTTTTTACACAACAGGGTCCTGCCTTAAGGCTTGCATGGGTTTGAAGTGAGGATGAGGCCTGTACTATATGAAGCAGAATTCTAGCACACATTGAGTTCTAAATAAATGTATCAGTGGGACCCCAACTGTCTTTGACCTAGTCAACTCTGAAGAGCCCCAAACTTAATGCATTTTCTGTCTGTTTCATATTCTGAGAATGTCCCTGCTGAGGCATTTACTTCCGCATGTAAGATGAACCTTCAGTTTATTGAGCATTTCACTTGGTAGGGATTCCATTGCTCTCTTAAAAACGTGGTTCTCATCATGGGAAGCTCTGATAGCAGCTTGGCTCTCAGGACCCCTCTCTAGTCCTGGGAAGTGCTTTCCCTGCCCAGACCTTGAGTTACAGGGGCCATCTTTGCTGTGGGCCATTGGGGCCATTTGTAACTGGAGGCCAGTCAGCAGACTTCAAGTGAGGGCTAATAGATCCCTGAAGACTCAGCTCTGAGTCTTGCTACACAGACACAGCCATGGTGCCTAAGGCAGGTTTGTGCTCCTCCACCCTCTGCACTGAGAGGGGGTCGTGAGGAAGGGAGCACCGTGGTGGGGGAGCTCCTTAAAAGAGAACCCTGTGCTGCCCCTGTTCATCCACAGAGCATCCTCAGGTCCTCAAGGAATGCAGCGCAGAGGACAGGGTGGGATGCGGGGGGTGGTCTGTGAGTGCTGAATGTGACAGGTTGCAGCTTAGGGTATTCTTTACAGCCTCCAGAGCTTTGGCTGAGAGGGAGCCAATTTTTCCCTCTTTACCTTCTTTACAGCATGTTCTACCCCAACTGGTAGAATTGCAGACAACTTGATTTATCCCAGCTCTATTCTTAAATGGTTGCTAGTTTCTCACTGCAAGAAAATTCAGTTTTTCAGTGGTTCAGTTTAATAACAAGATCAAGGCAAACAGTCTAGCTAATACTAACTCACTTTAGGTGCTTAATATTAATATACTAATACTCTAAATCCTGGAGTTCTGTCATGAGGTAGAGCAAAACATTTTTTTTCAGACTATAAGTTGAAGGCAACAACTAGCATATTGTAGACATTTTAGAAATATTAAGGCCCATACTTGTATGTACCATGTCCTTACACAGTGAAAGCACAAGCTTGGTTGTTTCAGGACCCCCTTGGGGGCACAGCTTACAGCAGAGCTTGGGGCCTCTGATTCCCAGACTTGCACACCTTGATAGCTGGCATGAGGCATACAGTTAAATACATCTGTTTTGATAAGTGAACCTCCTCTACTGGATGAGCTATTTTTCCATAATTTATTTTCTGTTTTTATAAACAAAATGGAAATGGTTGGAAGGCTAAAATGTCTCCATATCAGCTCTTATATCAACCCAGACGGTGTCTGTGCCACCTTTCTGAGGTCTGTGGTATTGCAGAGATGGAGGTCACTGTAGCATGTGACCAAAGCAGAAGGTCTTCCTCTTCCAGAGAGGACAATAACTTCTTCTCTGCCCTGGGGACCATGTGGTGCCTCCCACTTCCTGCCTGAGTCATCTCGGCTATCCCCCTTGCCGGTTACTGACGCTGTGAGTGAGCCCAGCATCCTGCCTGTGGGAACCAAGCCTCCTGCTCTGGCTTTGTTGAGCGCCTGTGACCCCTGAGCTGAAGAGCACTGAGTGTTTCTCTGGGCTTTATTTCCAAGATACTGCTCCCAGAGGTATTGGCATGTATGTTTTTATGTCTTAACTTGTGGTTATGTGCATTATATATTTCTTTGGAGTTAGTTTCTCCTACAACTCAATGTACTATTAATCAGGTAATTTCTGTGTAGGTACAAATGTGGCTGGAAAGATGGCTGGCTGCTGGGTTTATTTATTAGTGGAGCAGAAACTTGGGGAAAAGTCCATTTTGACCCTGGTCTTTGACTCAGAGCCCAGCGAAGTCTCATCTGAGAGGCCAGTTGATATTCCAGAGGCTGGCAACATCATACATTGATGACTAGACAGCTTGTCATCCTGGGCCACAGAAGTAACAACTGTTTTTAAGGTTTGGCCAGACTTCATATTCTCCATTCTTTCCATCCCATGTTATATGGAATGCACACGATGCCATTTAATTACTTCAGTCCCTTTCTTAAAGGAAAAAGACACTGGACCAATATTCCAGCGGTACTAGTAGTTTGAAAGTTTACTCAGTAATTTTCTTTGCAGACTTAGTAGCTGTAAAGATCTCGTTTATATTTTTGTGGTATTAATTAATTTCAAGTGCAGTTTTGGCAGACCAACCAAGGGTCTCAACAGGCTGCATAGAATGGGTGCTATTTTTAAGGCCATCATCTCAGTGAAGCTTTTTCCAAATGAAATTCAACAGGAACCAGCCTTTATTTGGACTGTACACTCAGTAAAATGCTCAACGTTTGTAGGCATGTCAGCAGTTCTTACAAAATAAGTTGTATGTGCCTTTTATTACTGTGCTTATTAAGTGTAGACTCAGGAATGTAGGTGTTCTTGCTTTTGCCACTGTTTCATTTTGGAAAGAGGCAGTTGATTCATTCTCTAGAGAAAGATGGCCATGGAAACGTAGGACACATAAGGTCAGTCACACAAAGTGGCCCTTGGTGGAAGTGCTATCATGTGGTGATGTGGTCCTGTGCTACCTGGCACAGTAGCCACTGGCTACTAAGCACTTAAAAAGCAGTTGGTCCATGATTTCCCTGGTGGCACAGTGGTTAAGAATCTGCCTGCTAATGCAGGGGACACAGGTTCGAGCCCTGGTCCGGGAGGATCCCACATGCTGCAGAGCAACTAAGCCCGTGCACCACAACTACTGAGCCTGTACTCTAGAGCCCATGAGCCACAGCTACTGAGCCTGCCTGCCACAACTACTGAAGCCCACGTACCTAGAACCTGTGCTCTGCAACGAGAGAAGCGACCGCAGTGAGAAGCCCGCACACCACAATGAAGAGTAGTCCCCACTTGCTACAACTAGAGAAAGCCTGTGTGCAGCAATGAAGACCCAACACAACCAAAAATAAATAAATAAATAAAATACATTTATTTAAAAAAAGCAGTTGGGGCTTCCCTGGTGGCGCAGTGGTTGAGAGTCCGCCTGCCGATGCAGGGGACGCGGGTTCGTGCCCCGGACCGGGAAGATCCCACATGCCGCAGAGCGGCTGGGCCCGTGAGCCATGGCCGCTGAGCCTGCGCGTCTGGAGCCTGTGCTCCGCAACGGGAGAGGCCACAACTGAGAGGCCCGCGTACCGCAAAAAAAAAAAAAAAAGCAGTTGGTCCAAGTTCATACTAGCTTGCTAGGACTTCATATAAAAAAAGAATATAAAATATCTCATTAATAATTGTTTATATTGACTTCATGTTGAAATGATAATGTTTGGGGTTGATGGGTTTAAATAAAATATATTATTAAAATTAATTACTATTTACTTTTTATTAGAAAATTTGAAATTACAGGTATGGCTCTCCCCTAACTGGACATCTTGCCACAGTTGCTCAGGGCTCTAAGAGCTGGCACAGGTTCTGGGGTGTGTGAATGGACTGCCTATTCCTGGTGGGAGCCCTTTTGCCATTTTTTAAGGGTCTTAGGCAATTTCTTTCAGTGTCTCGGTGATGTGACCTCTGAGTCATGGCCATGACATCTATTGTCCACTCAACGGTCATGTCAGGGCTGCTCCGGGAGCTGGACCCCAAGAGCTTGAGCAAGTCACCCACCCTTCTCAACCTCATCTGTGAAACAGAGTTAGATCGAGGATCAACAGGGAATAATTAGGGCACATTGCAGGGGTCTCATATCTCCTATCCTTATTTAGGATAACTGGAGGATGAGGAAACAGAAAACAAAACCATGTATATATATATATACTTTAGTCCCCAGTTTTTCTTTTCTCTGAAAGTGTACGGATGTTGGGATGAGAAAGCAAGATGAAAAGGCCACACAATATTATCAGCAGTGCTTATCTGATAGGCAGTAATTTGCGTTTGAATTTTGGAGGAATTTTATTTTCTCCTCTAAGTTCTGTTTCCTGGTTTTCTATGTGCACTGTAATTATCGGAACAGAACAGGACAGTTGACTATCTGTGTGCACTAAAGGGAATACATGGCTGCCTTGCTGAAAGCCCATCTCCTGCCATCAGTGCACGTGCAAACACTGATTGTTTACAGTTCAGAATCTGGTGGTCCTGAAAGACAGTTCAATTGAAAATAAACTTGACCACATTTTGATATGATTGACAAGGATGTAGAGGTAGCAAAGAGAGCCGCAAGGTCTGTGCGGGCTGATCACTCAACATAGGAGAGAGATTTGACACCCTCCTCGAGGGTGTCAAATCGGATGCAGGTGTGTGACAAAGGGGACATTTTATGCAAGTTCCTGGTAGAACGGCCTTATTATCACACTAAAATGGAGGTAATGAGGAAGGAATAGTTGACCAGAGAGAACAGCATGGAAGGACCTGCCTAACATAGTGATGAGTGGTGACTTTTTTATTATGCTCTCTGGGCCTCAGCCATATGAGATCATAGAAATGAGAGATGGAAAAGACCTCCTGTATTAGGTCATCCAGCCCATCCCCTCCAGAGCTGACTGACCCCACAGTGTACTTTCCAGAGCTCCGTCCAGTTTTTCAAGTGACTCAACTGATGGAGTTTCCACCAGCTCCCAGAAGGTGCAGAAAGGTGGTGTCTGAGACAGCTAACTTGGATCTGGATTTATTCTTTCTCATGACGAAGATCCCAGCGATGATGCTTTGTTCAAAGAGAGATGTGGGGGTGAATCCCACCTCTGTCACTAACTTGCGGATGACTGCGGATGACCCCTGCTCACCTCATCTCCACATCCCCCTCCAAAAGTGGGGGTGCTTTGCTGGGCTCCTTCAGTCTGAGTGTTCTAAGACTTGGCGGCGGCACCTTACATAGCACTTCATGGTTTTCACAGCTTGTTCACATTTGTGATCTCATTTGAGCCTCACCATTCTTAGGGCAGGAGTTGATCTTATTATCCTCCTGGCCATCGCCCTGCCTTTATGGTTTCTTGTTAATCAGATGAAGCAGTTCTCCCAGGCAGTGGGTGCTGGGCCAGGTGGTCAGGAATTCCTTTTGATTCTAAGCACAGAGCTGCTTCCATTTGACCTCACGGGTACCATTATACCTTCTGAGACACCACACGGGTACAGTTTACTCTCCTTGAGGTGTGGCCTCCTTTCTCGGCAGTAGCACTGCTCAGGATTGTCCCAGGCCTCCTGTGGAACCTAGAGCTTTCTTGCCTGTGTCACCTGGTGGGACCTCTGGGAGCAGGGGGCAGGATTTCAGTGTGGAGTATGATATAGTATCAATAGATTGCACTTGGGGTCCTCTGAGGTGGTCACCCAGGCTGTTCACTAGTAACATCCATCCCTGTGTGATAAAGGACTTTGAATGGATCTGTAGGCAGGTTCATCCACTGGGAGTTAGTAAGCAGGGCACCAAGGGCTCATCTTAATAATTCAGATTTCTGCAGTTCCTTTTTCTTGACCTAACCAATGATCTGAAACTTTCCCTAAAAGAAAAGAGGTATTAACATTTACTGCAAGTAGTTGGTCATTAAGATTTCTCTTAAAATCATTACTTTTTGTTTCGGCTTGGGGATATTAAATTTTTAAACCAAGGTTCAGTAAGTATGTAATTAAAGTACATTTCACAATGCAACTAGTCCCAATAGAATTGTAATACAGTGCTGCTCTTAACTAGTTTATGAAACTGTATGAAGTATGACATGAGTCACAGAAATGGGGACGAGGAGCTGCCATCCAGCCTGGTCGACTCCCTTGGTCTAGCCATGCTGGAGCAGCCCTCCACGCTGTGGGCGCCATCCTCACCTGTGGCATCACTGTGTGTTTATGGCATTTCTGAGTGTCCTCCACGTGTCTGCGCCCACAGATATCCTTTTTGCCTCTCCACAGAACCCTGCCATCTCCCAGTTTTTCTCAGTAGGCCCACGGGGTTATGTTGTGTAACTGCTTCATCACCTTGGGTTATTTGTGCTGTGTTTTGTTCTGCCTTTTGTATTTGTATGTGAAATATTTCAAACATATAGACAAAGTGTTTTGCCTTTCTTCTTAAATTTTGTTTTTCCAGCTTCAGTCTGCAGTTAGGCACTTGGATGCAGAAAGGTAATGAAAACAATGATTGGGTGAGAGCTGGAACTCAGATCTGAGTTGTAGGATCCAGATCCCTGGTTCTGCCCTGTGCTGCTACTGTTTGCAGGAATTCCACGTGGATGTGGTAACATTCCCAGCAAGGCTGTCAGGGTTGGTGAAACAGCAAACCGTGGGTTGGAAACAGCAGTGCCGCAGGGGTGCATCTCCTGGGGCTGTGTGGTCAATCTCCTTGCTTATGGCTTGGAGCAGGGCCAGAGAGCAAATACATCATCTTCCAACAGCTCTACCTCGCTGAAGGTCAGTGCCAGAAAGTGGCAGAGCTGAGACCCAAACCCAGGGTCAGAGCTGCAAGCTCTGGCTCTGCTCAGAGTGTTCATCATTCCCATTGACTTACAAATTTTCTTAAGTACTGTAAAAATAACAGAAAGAAATATTGTCTGTTTTTGAGAGTATAAGAAAAGGCACCCCTCCTATCATTTGTGCTTCCCTTGCAGATCCTGAGGAAACTAAAAGATCTCGCGTTGGATGCCGAATCAGAGCTGGAGAGACAGGATGAGGCCTTGGATGGCATCACTGCAGCTGTGGACCGGACAACCTTAACCATTGACAAGCATAATCGACGAGTGAAAAAACTGACCTAGAAGGACAAGAAAGCATAGAGGTGACTGCTTTTGTTGAGAATCACTTCTCTGAGTACGTTGTTCTCAACTCCTGCATGCTTCTTTTGAGATGAAGACCCCAGGAAGTCATTCCAAGAGCCCTGCCCCAGGAGGTGCACAGCTGCCTCAGGGTGAAGGGCTGCTGTTGACAGCTGTGAGCAGCTTAGCTTGGGGTGATTGTGGCTTCCACCAAGGGATTCCCTTGCAAGGAGCTGAAAGTGCAGCTGAAGGAGAGGAGTTCTGCCTGCAAATACAGCGAGCCGCTTCCTCCCAAGGCCCTCTCGGGCTGCTTGTGGAGTCAGGAGCACACACGCATTCAAACATGGGCTGAGCCCTATTGAGGTGGCCACGACAGCAAGGCGGCTCTTCATTCTGAGGGTGGGCTGCACCCAGCACTCAGGGACCACTTTGCTTGGCCACAATCCCAGGTCTCCAGTGGCACAACTAGCTGCATTTTCATCCTTTCTCCATTCTTGATAAGCATAAAAAGGTTGGTTTAAGTCTCTGTGAAAGAAATCTACTTATTTCTAACCCTCTGCCTATCTGAACACTCTAGGCATATCCTATGTCAGCAAAATCTCTTCTCCAGGATCACATTCAGGTCTGAGCCTGCCTCTCCTACATGGGCTGCTCAGCACAGACCCCACTGCCTTCACTTTGTTCCATTTTTCTTTGGTGAACAGGTCAGTTTCTTTTTGGTTGTATTATAATTTCGAACCAAAGCTGAGTCTAGTATACCTCAAGGTCATCCTATAAGCACCTGAAATATTTTCACTGCTCAGTTTTTAGTCAAACATGAAAATAGTACATACTGCACCTATTTTAAAAAGTGTTAATTTTTGCTTTTTTGCCCCATTTCTACCCGGAAACAAAAGAGAAATGCTTGCTTTAGAATATTTTTTGAAGCTATGCATTGATGCTGCTTTTTGCTTGGTTTTGGGTATCTTAGTGTGTCCCTGGGAGAGCCCCTCATGGGGAGACAAGAGGAAAGTAGAGAAGTGGGTGACCTCCCCCGATTCTCACAACAAGCCACCTCCAGACTGCTTTGAAATAGCATCCCAAAGAACCTTGCACAGAGAGGCTCATTTAGACCTTGTAGAGATGTTACTTTGAAGCGCCTTTCCTACAGCCCTCCTGGGATGGCGCTCGCAAGCCCTGTGCTGCCTTGCTGCACCACTCCACTTGCATACTAAGTCCTGGATCGTTTTAAGAATTAATTCACAGAGGCAGTGTAAGTTTTCTGGGGCTGCCCCAACAAAGTACCACAAACAAGAGGCTTACAACAATAGGAATGCACTTCCGGAGGCCAGAAGTCCAGGATCGAGGTGTAGGCAGGCTGTGCTCCTTCTGGAGACTCTAGGAGAGGATCATTCCTGCCACTTCTAGTTGCTGGTACCTCCATGTATCCCTGAGCTTATGGCCACATCACCCCAGTCTCTGCCTCCATCGTCATGTGGCCATCTTCCTGTGTTTCTGTGTCTCAAATCTCCCTCTCCTCTCTCTTATAAGGATCCATCCTAATCCAAGGTCATCTTATCTTGAGATCCTTACCTTGATGACATCTACAGAGACCGCATTTCCAGATAAGGTCACATTCAGAGGTTCCCAGTGAGTATGAATTTCGGGTCACCTAGGGATGCCCAGCCTTGTCATAGCTGACCCATTCCAAAAAGACATGGAAAGTAGCACTTTTAGAAAGTAATGTTCATAGGGGTCTTTCAGTTCTTTACTGTTTTGCAATTTGGTGTATTATATTCCTAGTCTCTGTTTGTCTTACTTGGTTAGTACTTACTAACCTCCAAAATGACAGGTGGACCTGTTCTGTCAAGGTTTCTCACGCTAATGCAGCATGTGAGCAGTTTGCTCTTGACCTTTCCTGGCACATCAAGTGATGGAGCTCTTGGAGCTCATGGTCATTCCAGGGGGTCTGAGCCCCATGCAGCCCCTTCTAGTGCTTGATGACAGGGAGGTCGGGGAGGACACGGCAGGTGTGAAGATGTGTCAACAAGGACAGTTATTGAGAGCTCATGCCTAGAGGCAGCGGCAGCTGGATCACGTCCCTAGGGAACTTGGAGGAATGCTGGAGGAAAGGCAGCTCGTGCCCTGGGCACAGGGCAAGTGCAGGTGTGCAGGCTGCGCCCAAATACTGTAGCTTCTCACAGCAGCCCATGAAGAGGGAGTTCCCCTGAGGTAGAGTATGTGGTTCTCACCGTGGCCACACACTAGGCTCATGCCAGGAACTCAGAAGATACAAACACACGCACACACGCGTGCACTGACCCCAGACCCCTCAGTCAGAATCTCTGAGGGTATATACATTACCCAGATGTTTCTAATGAGCAGAAGGGGAAGATCCACAGGCCAGGTGACTTACTGCCACTAGACCTGCTCTCTCTCTACATCTAGCTCTAGAGAGCCCTGAACAGCTGAAATGAAAACGAATCTGTCCCACTCATGATGCTCTTCTGAATCCAGGTGGGCACTGCTCAAGAGTTCCCAGTGCAGCCTCCAGCGGCCAGCCAGCCTCTGCTTGTCCTGAATACAGATACCACCCAGCACTCATGTGGCATCAGGGCTGTACACACCTCGGCTGCTAACAGGCCTCTGGAAAGCAGGGGGCCAGGACTCCTGGTGATCCCTCGCCAGGAGCAAGCCCTGAGCTCTCTGGGCCTCACGCTCTCCTAATCCATCACCTGGGGATGCCTAAAGCCCAGACACTCTGGGCATGAAGGTGTGTGGTACAGAAGACATTGTACTGTTAGAGGATTATTCTCCAGGCCTTTTCTCTCCCATGAATAGTTAAATTGATAGAGACTATGGTCTGTTTATGTGGAGACTTAACAGTGTAAAAAAAAAAAAAAGGCCATCAGGGGCCATTTTATGCTATTTTTTTTAACCTTGGCCCTAGAGTTAACTTTTTTAACCTTAACCCCTTCCAGTAGCAGAAAATCCATGTGCCAAACTGTTAGTCACCAAGGCTGAAACAAAATTGCCAGGAACCGTATAACACCAGGCATTGATTCCCACGGCACACTGATTCCCCACCCCAGTTGCGCTAATTCCACCTCCCATTGCTCCCTCAACTTATGGTGCACTGACTCTGCCTCCACACTTCAGACATGGGAAGGACACGAGGGGGAACAGATATTATGATGCTCCTAGAAGCAGTACCAGGGGAAGGAGATGAGCAGGTAGGCTGGTGATCTCTCCTGCCATCCTCAGGCAGCCCAGGTGGTAAGTGCCATGATGCTTAGAACCAAGTGGATCCCATCAGGTGAGTAGACCCTCTGGAGAGTGGCAGGAAGGGCACACTGAGCCTGTTGGCATCATCATCGCTGGTGTTTGGATCAGGACCTATTGTGTGTCCTGTTTTGTTTTTTACTTTCCTGATGTGGAGTATGTCCTCTAACATTGACATTGGGTTTATGTGTGGGGTCAGGCTCACCCACATGAGTACCAAACTCTATTTGCCGCTGTTTAGCCTGTGACTGAGGGAATTATGAGGGGATTATGTTAGTTTGTTGTCACCCCGTAAGGTGTTTGTACTTCCTAAAACATGTAACACTTTGAGCTCAGTTTTACACTCTGTAGAGGTGGGCAGAATACAAGACCCACGTCTGATGCAGCTGTGAGACCAATATTGAGCTGAAATGAAACTGCTTTGACATTTCATCAAAAATGGCTGATCCTTTTGTTTGTTTTGTTTCTATATAAGGGTCAGGTAGAAAATACTTCATCTTTCAAGCCATATGGTGTCTGTTGTGAACAAATGGCCATGCTATGTTCCAGTAAAACTACCTGTGAGATTAGAATTTCATATATGTCATGTGTCCTGAAATGTTATTCTTGTTTTGATTTTCTTCGTTCAACCATTTGAAAATTCAGACGTGTCCTTAGCTTGCAGACCATAGGAGAACAGACCGCAGGGCTTTGTAGTCACCTGCCCAGGTGGGTGTGTTCCTTTTGAGGTTTCACATAAAGTTGTCCAGCATTGTCTGTCCTGGAGGGCAACTTACTTCCCTCCTCAGCCCCAAACTCAAGCATGGCCTGAGCTCTTCACATGCCACTGCTGCTGGTGGCCAAAGCTGAGCCTGGGGTTGCGGCTGGGAGGGTTCTGGGTATTTTTGCCATAAAAAATAAAAAGGGCATAATGAAAAAGACAAAAATGGCATAATGAAACATGAAAAATTAATGACAAAATCTTTAAAAGATTTTATTGTGGAAAAATGAAAATACTAAAAATATTTTAATACAATTAAAATGTGTGTAGATTCATGGTTATAGTTGTATTTGGGTATAACTTAGAGGAAGTGATGATACTTCCTTTCTCAAAGTCAGTCATTAGGGATTCAGGATCTAATGTCAATTGTAAATAAGTTCTTTACGATATAAAAAAATCTGTTGTCTCTTCAGGTTTTTCTGGAAGTAAAATAACAGATGAAGGATGCTATTTCTTATCAATATATTTCTTGTGTATAACTGGTAGTACATATCTGGACTACATTTAAATGTTCCATCACATGTCCAGTTCTTATATTTAACCAAATCATCTAAGCAAGATCTGTGCCAAATGCCAAAATTCTGGTTACATCACGTACTCCGCTATCAAATAGCAAAAACGTTTCACCATTTTCAAGAAACTTATGCCCATCAGGAATCACGTAACCATTTATTTTTGTGAGGGATAGGAGGTCCTAGATTCTTCTTTTCCCTCCGACTTCTAATATTGCATAAGTTTGGTAAAGAAAGCATTAGAGAACAAGCTGCCATATCTAAATTAGCTAAAGAATCGATAATGCTCTTAAAGACTGTTGTGAATTAGTTACTTTATCTTTTATGGCACAATTGCCATACAGCCAATTAGTTGTGTGACCGAAATGCTTGCAGCAAAGATGCTTACAGCAAACATACCGGTCATAGGCTGGGAGACCCCTACCACCTTGTTTCTTGACTGTGCTCGGCTGTTCAGAGCCTCAAAGCCTGCACTGATGGCACAAAGTCAGTCCTGTTCCTTTTAAAGGCAGAAACCGGAAACTGTAGAGAGAGGGGAGTGAGATGGGAAATGGCAGGTACTGGTTTCCACAAGTGATCTTCTCTGGAGCCCCCAAATCAGCACACACACAAATTTTAGGAGAGAGGAAAAAACAAAAGTCAATCCTTGAGGGCTTCCCTGGTGGCGCAGTGGTTGAGAGTCCGCCTGCCAATGCAGGGGACACGGGTTCGTGCCCCGGTCTGGGAAGATCCCACATGCCGCGGAGCAGCTGGGCCTGTGAGCCATGGCCGCTGAGCCTGCGCGTCCGGAGCCTGTGCTCTGCAACGGGAGAGGCCACAACAGTGAGAGGCCCGCGTACCGCAAAAAAAAAAAAAAAAAAAATCCTTGAGACATTTTCAAATAACACAGGAAACTCAACTATATGCAGTCGGTTGGGGTGGGGGCTTTGGTTTTGGGTTTGATGAAATGGCCTCTTGGAGACACTTCTATTGATTGGGGCCTCAACCCTGGCATGAGACCACACGACAAGCAGGTGCCTCCAAGGCCCCACTGGCCTCACCTGTGAGGAGCCCTCTCCCCTTTCACTGCTCCCAGTTTAATTATTAGCTATGGGTTTGAATAAAACTTGAAACACTTGCAAATTGTAATCAGTTTTCACATTTGCAACTGATTTCCACAGCCACATAATATCTCAAGCTTTTGGCACCCATCTGGAAACTAAGAACAGCAGTGGGTTTGCTCAGGAGGTAATTTTCCCTGATTCATTTTGAAAGTGAAAAGTCACAGGGTTGGTCCTTCAGCTAGGGTGGTCCTGCTTCCCAAAAGGACTGCTCAGTCTCATCCCTCAGCTTCCTCAGTGAGAAGTAGACTGGCATGGGCAGAGTGGGGAAGGCATAGATTCAGAGACAGCAGGAGCTGCTCGCCAGCCCAGGAGAGCCATTCAGGGGCCACATGCAGTGTCCAGGTGAGGAGACCCAGGCTGCAGGGCTGGGGAGCTATGAGCAGGACCATGGTCAAGGCTGTGTTCTGTGGGCCTGACTCATGTCCTGGGCTCTCGCTGGTTAGGCAACCAAGTCCAGGCCATCCCATCATGAGTGGCTACTGTCCTGGGGGGCACTGGTGCCACACTAACTGTCCAACATGTTCTCCCACCAGGTCTGAAGCAGCACTTGTTCCTCAGAGCCCTCTGGATTTTACTCTTATCACCTATCACAACCTCTGCCCCTTTGTCTCACCCTGGGGAGGCAAGTGTGAGCTAGGGAATGGGCAACTCACTTCCCCCATCTATCCCTTCTGGAGGTCGGAGGGTTAGGGAGATCTAGGGCATGTTTCCTAGAATGAGTAAAGGGCAGGGTGCAGAAACCCAGCTGTACATGAAGGAGGGTCAGGGCCTCACAGGTGTCCCAGGATGCCTCTTCCTCCACACTCTTAGGCTGCTTCCACCCATCAGCAGTGGCTGTTCTGTTCCCACGCCTGGCCCATGGAGCTGGTGCTGAGAGATTAATGAGGCTGGCTGTTTTTTAGAGGCTCAGGGCAGATGCCTTGGAAAGGGGTGGGAGGTGAGGTGCAGCCATTGGGCTCCCACACCATGGAAGGTGAGGAAAAACAGAGAATGCACAGCCTTGTGAAGTCCCTTGGGTGTAGTTGTTTGGACCTTGCGCTGCATTTTCCAATGGAAATGACGCTCTAGAGGGCAGTCTGTTTCCTAATGTGATGGCAGCATTGAGATGCGCAGCATGGGAATGAAGATGATAGGGATGGGTCAAAGGGCAAGGCCAGGGATCCCATTCCCAAGTGCCCAGTAAGTGGGTCATCTGTGAATCAAACACTCAACTCTGCTCATGTGTGCTTGCCTTGCTCTGAGTGCTTACCTTGCTCTGAGTGCTTACAGAAGCTCCCCAGAGGGGAGCTCTGTTTACCTTTCTTATGGGCAAGGAAACAAACACCTAACTCCCACCCAGGGTCGGCACTCAAGCCTCTGGGGGCTGCTGAGATCCTGACTGCCCAACAGGAGCAAACCCACAGGAAGGACTGTGGGGAGAAGGGAAAGTGTCCCAGGTCGTGGGTGTGGTCTGGATGAGCCAAGGTTACTTACAGATCCAAACCCACCCATTTATGCCCCATCTCATAGAAAACTGGTTTCTTTTTGGAAGCAGTAGCTGCCTGCTAAACTTTCAGACCACCTTTCTTACCAATTGGCTTGTTCATGTAGGACATTTCCTTGGTGCAGGAGGGTCACAGAGAGGGGTTGAAGCAGTAGCTGGGGAGGCGGTGAGATGCCCTCTGGGACACTCACTGTCCTGATCCCTCCAGCTTAACCCCAAGTCAGGAGGTGCCTGAACCTGGAGCCTCACTCGCTCTGTGTGCTTGCTGGAGTGTGCGGTCATGAGGAAAGACACCATTGCATCTCGTTCAAGCCCACTCTGACCTCTGGGTCCTATGAAGTAAGCACTCTGCTCTCTTGGCATCATAAGCTAGCCTGAGGCTGCTCACAGCTCCACCCACTCTTGCTTGCTTAGCTCTCCCTTGTCACACTGCCCAGCACAGGAACATCATCATGGGTGGGGTCTCCGTGTTACTCTGCCCTCAGGGTCCACAGACTTCAGCATGGGTGGGTTCTCCCCATCACCTGGCCTGGCTGCAAACTGTACAAAAGAGCAGAAGGTGTATGATCTTCCTGGGGCTGCTATAACAAAATACCATGAACTGGGTGTCTTGAAACACCAGAATTTAAGCTCTCACAATTCTGGAGGTCAGAATTCTGAAATCAAGGTGTCGGCAGGGCCCTGCTCTCCTCAGAGGCTCTAGGGGAGAATTCTTCCGCCTTTCCACCTTCTGAGGCTACGTCTCTCCATTTCCACTGCATCTTCGCATTGCCTCTTCCTCTTCTGTGTGTCTGTCTCAAAATTCCCACTGCCTCTTTCCTATAAGGACACTTGTCAGTGGATTTAGCATCCACCAGGCAATCCCGCATGATCTGCTCATCTTAAGATTCTTAACCTAACTGCATATGTAGAGACACATTTTCCAAGTAGGTCATATTTACAGGTTCCTGGAATTAGGATTGGACATATCTTTTGAGGGCAACAGTTCAGCCTATTATAGTCTGCCCGCTGTTCCTCCTAAATTCACATTCATCCCGCATACAAAATACATTCACTCCATCCCAACATCTCCAAAAGTCTCAACCCATTATATAAGAGCTCTTCATCCAAAATCTCATCTAAATATCATCAGCTCTGATCTCATCATCTGAATCATCTAAATCTAGTATTGGTGAGACTCTTGGTATGGTCCATCTGGGGCAAAATTCCTCTCCATCTCTGATCTGTGAAACCAGAAAACAAATTATCTGCTTCCAAAATACAGTGGTGGGACAAGCATGTGATACATGACAGACTGTTCCTACTCCAAAAGGTTGGGGGAGGAGAGGGGGAGTGGAAGTTAGGAAGGGTCACCAGAGTTGCTTGTTTCCTGTCTGGCATATGAGGAGCTGGGAAGTCGCTACTCCATCCTAACAACAATTTAAAAACCGAACAGACTGAAAATGAACAACCCTTCTTGGATCCATTAAAGAAGTGAGTTCACAGGGCAAACTTCCTAACTCATTCTAGGAGGCCAGCATTTCCTTAATACAAAAAGGCATTACAAGAAAACTACAGACCAATATTTCTCATGACCATAGATGCAAAAACCCTCAACAAAATATTAGCAAACCAAATCAACAATGCATAAAATGATTACACACAATGACCAAGTGGGATTTATCCCATGTTTGCAAGGCTAGTTTAACATTCAAAAAACAATCAATATAGTCCATCACATCAACAAAGAAGGAAAATCACATGATCATATCAGTAGATATAGAAAAAGCATATGATAAAATCCAGTACTCATTCATGATAAAAACAGCAAACTAGGAACAGAGGGGAGATTTCTCAACTTCATAAGGAACATCTACAAAAAAATCTACAGCAAATATCATAATGGTGAAAAACTAGATGTTTTCCTGCTAGAATCAGGAACAAGACCAAGGTGTTCCTTCTCACCCTTCCTTTTCAACATTGTACTGAAAGCTAATGCAATAAGATAAAAAAAAAAAGTATACTGATTGGGAAGGAAAAAATAAAACTTTATGCTTGCAGAGAATATGGTTGTCTATGTAGAAAATCTGATAGAATTGACCAAAAAAACCCAAACAACCTGCTGGAACTAATAAACCGTTATAGCAAATTTGCAGGATACAATGTTAATATACAAAAGTCACTTTCCTATATACTGTTGATGAACATGTGTAATTTGAAATTAAAAACAATGTCATTTGCATTAGCACCCCTCCAAATGAAATACTTAGGTAGAAATCTAACAAAATATGTACAAGATCTCTATGAGAAAAACTACAAAATACTAATGAAAGAAATCAAAGAAGAGCTAAATAGATATTCTATGTTCATGGATAGGAAGACTCAATATTGTCAAGATGTCAGTATTTCCCAACTAGATCTATAAATTCAATGCAATTCCAATCAAAATCCCAGTAAATCATTGTGTGGATGTCAACAAACTGATTCTAAAGTTTATCTGGAGAGGCAAAAGACTCAGAATAGGTGACTTAATATTGAATGAGAAGAACAGAGTCAGAGCATAACCTGACTTCAAGACTACTATAATGCTATAGTAATCAAGACAGTGTGGTATTGGTGAAAAAATAGACAAATAAGTGAAACAGAATAGAGAGCCCAGAAGTAGACTCACATGAATATAGTCAATGGATCTTTGATAAAAGGGCAAAGGCAATACAATGGAGCAAATATAGTCTTTTCAACAAATGGTGCTGGAACAACTGGACATCCACATGCAAAAAATAAAAAATATGAATCTAGGCACATACCTTACATCCTTCACAAAAATTAACTCAAAATGGATCATAGGCCTAAATGTAAAACATGAAACTATATCTAGAAGATAACATAGGAGAAAACCTAGATGACCTTGGGTATAGTGTTGCCTTTTAGATACAACACCAAAGTCATGATCCATGGAAGAAATAACTGATAAGTTGGACTTCATTAAAATTTAAATTGTCTGCTCTGTGAAAGATAACTGTCAAGAGAATGACAAGTCAAGCCACAGAATGGGAGAAAATATTTGCAAAAGACATACCTGATAAGGACTGTTATCCAAAGGACTGAATGAACAAACTGTGGAGCATCTAGACAATGGAATGTTAGCACTAAAAAGAAATGAGCTATCAAGTCATGAAAAGACATGGAAGACCCTTAAATGTGTATTACTAAGTGAAAGAAAACAATATGAGAAGGCTACATACTATACGATTCCAACAATATGATGTTCTGGAAAAGTCAAGACCGTGGAGACAGTAAGAAGACCAATGGTTTCCAGGGATTTCAGGGAGAAAGGGATGGATAGGCAGAGCACAGAGGGTTTTTAGGGCAGTGAAACTACTCTGTATGATACAAACATAATAATGGTTATATTTGTCAAAACCCATAGAATATAACACCAAGAGTGAACCCTAATGTAAACTATGGACTTTGGGTGATAATGATGTGTCAGTGTAAGCTTATCGATTATAACATATGTACCCTTCTGTTGTGGGATTTTGGTAGTGGGAGACACTCTGTGTATGTAGGGACAGGGAGTACCATCTCTATACCTTGCACTCAATTTTGCTGCATAAATCTGCTCTAAGAAAGAAAGACTACTTAAAAAAAACAACAACAGGGAAAGGAGGGAAGGAGAGAGGGAGGTAAAGGAAGGAATGAAAGCAGTCTCCAGTCCCAAGCAATACTAAAATCCAGCAAAGTCCTTTCAGTTTCAAGACCTGAGAATAATCCTCTGTGATTCAAGGCTTTGCCCTCTGGGCCCAACTCCATTCTTGGAGTCATTCTTCCTTTTTCTTGAAGGATAGAACATGTCAACAGCTCAGTAGTTCTATCAGCCTGTTTGCTGCCTGTAGAATTTCAGAAGTCCAACAGCCCTTTTTTCGCTCCATCCCTTTCAGTTTAAGCTGTCAGTGTTTCTGCTGATTAACATTCTCAAAAAACTTGTGGGTTGCCTGTGTTTGTCATGGGGATCCACACCATAGACAAGAAGATCCTCCATAGATCCTTCCTGGGTAACACCATCTCTATTCCTGGCTTCTGCTGAGATGGTTGAGTGCATCCATGAGGTCACACCCTTAATCTCTTCAGCCACACTGTTGGCTTTCTCACCAGTGCACACTTTCCCAACCATGAATCTCCTAATTTTAGCCTCTTTTGCTATCTGAACAGGCTGAGAATTTCCCAAACCATCAGGTGCTCATCATTTCTGTTAGTTCCTTCCTCAATTTATCTCTTCCCTCTAAAATGTTACTATAAACAGCCAGGAGGTACCAGGCTACATCTTCAAAACTTTGCTTAGAAATCTATCTCTTCATGTTCATTTACAAGTTGTGCTTTCCACCCAACAGTAGAATACAGTTCAGCTGAGTTCTCTGCCACTTTATAATAAGTTTCCTCCAGTTTCCAATAACATGTTACTCATTTCCTTCTGAGCACTCACTGGCAGGGTTTTTAACATCCATATTTCTACTAATAGTCTATTCAAGGCAGTTTAGGCTTTTTCTATCACGTGTCTCAAAACTTTTCAAGGCATTACCTAATTCTAAAGCCACTTCCTTATTTTTAGGTATTTGTTGCAGTGGCACCCCACTCCTGGGTAATAGAATCTGTATTTGTTTCCCGGGACCATAACAAAGTGTTACGAACTGGGTGGCTTGAAACAACAGAAAGTTACTCTCATAGTTTCGGAGGCCAGAATTCTGAAATCAGGGTGTTGGCTGGGCTGCGTCCTCATCTGGGCTCATCTGGGGCTCCAAGCTCATCCAGGTTGTTGGCAGAATTCAGCTCCTTGCAGCAGTGAGACTGAGGTCCTCATTTCCTTTCTGGCTGTCAGCTGGGCCGCTCTGAGCCCTTGGAGGTCACCCATGTTCCTTGCCACATGGCCCCTCCATCTTCACACTAGCAGCAGAGGCCAAATCCTTCTCATGCTGTGAGCCTAGGACTCTCCCTTTGCAACCAGCTGGAGAAAACTACTTTTAAAGGAAGTCATGTGATTAGGTCAGGCCCACCTGGATACCTTCCTATCTTAAGGTCCACTGATCTGGGACTTTGATTCTATATATCTGCAAAATCCCTTTGCAACAGCACCTTATTAGTGTTTGATCAAATAACTGGGAGAGGCTGTGTGTACACCAGGGCAGGAATTTTGAGGGTATCTTAGGATCTGCCCCTCTCTGTTTCCAGTATCCAGGAAAGCTGTGGCCCGGCCCTCATTCCTCACCCACAAGGAGTAGACGCATCGACCCACAGTGCTGGCTCTCCTTGCTGACTGTAGGACTTCAGTAAGTTACCTCCCACCTTTGAAGATTCATTTCTGCACCTATAACAGGTGGATTCTGAAGATCCACTGTCACAACCAGGCAGAGCCCCTGGCCCAGGCTTACTTCCTCTCTGCTTCTCTGTGAGACGCCCCCACCCCTGACGGCTGTGAGATGTCCTCACACTGGCTTCAGGAGCTAGGAGAGAGTGAAGAAAGGGCTTTATGAAGCCATTCCTGTTCCAGGAGGCTGTTAGTGCCGAGGGCCTGGGAGAAGTCCCCTTCCTCTCCTTCACACGTTTGAGAGACGGAAGGAGCACAATGAAGCCAATCATGAGGGCTGCAGCTGTGGGGAAGAAACCCCCTCACCCTCTTGGCCTGGAGGGCGAGGTAACCAGGTGCCTTTGTCGTCTCAAAAGGAACCTCTTGCTATGGTTCTAGCAGGCTGTTTTCAGGGTGACAGCCAGACCAGAACCTGCAGCGGGCCAGGGAGGTACAGCTGGGGACTTCCAATGAAAATGGCCAGCTGGACACCAGCCCCATCCACAGAAATGTTCCTATTTGTTCCACATGTTCGGCATGTTTTTAGTTTAATGGTTTCTATTGTGCACAGTGTTTCCAGCAATAAAGTCAGGACAGACAGGAGGTAACTGTGGGCCCAGGATCCCCATATAGCGAGTAGGGCACTGCCCAGTTGCCAGTGACCAGGGGTGTGAGTAAGGGTCTGAGAGGGGACATCGTGGTTTGCTGCTGTTTGTGGGTACAGCTCACACCAAGAGAAGGGCAGTGCAAAGGGAGAGCAGGAAGAGATGCAGGCCTGAGGGGTGAGGCCTCCACGGAGCTCACTCTGCTCCATGTGGGGTCCCTCAGCGCTCTGCATGCTGTGGATGGATTGGCGAGACAGTGTTTCTGATGGGAAACTGGCTCTGCCTGATTGGAGAGCAAGTCCAGAGCCCCCTGCCCTCTGGGGCTTGAACCTTGTCTGTTTGAAAGCAGGATCCCCTTGAATTTAGTTCCTTCCCACAGCATTTCAGTGCAGTAGACATCAAGCATTTCTGACAGTCATCGAGCACAGGTGGTGAGCTCCTATCACTGGAGGTGTTCCAGGAACCAGGGCACTCTCGAACAGTGACTGTACTTCTTTTGGAGAAACTGCCACAGGGACCTGTCCATCATGTAACATCATGTAATGCTGTGGTTCAAAAACCCGCCTTCCTACCTGCTTGTTACAAGAGGGTCACTAACTCAAATTGCTCGTGTTTGGGCCTGAGACAAGTCTGGCCCTCCTGGTCAGCACTGAGATCAGCACTTTGTTCAACACCCTCAACAAACACCCCTCAGCTTCTGGGAGGGAAGAGAGGCAGTCCCTGCCTTGGAAGGGCTCAGCATCCATGGAGAGAGGGGCCGAGGCCCAAAGTGGGGCAGGGATCTTCTGATAGCACCCAGGGCACTAGGAGGCTCCCTCTGATTGAAACAGAATGGGGAGAACTAGCCAGGGCGTCTGAAGTTCTGGGTGAAGTTCTCAGTGCTGTTGACAGATCTTGTGATGAATTGACTGACTGCACGGAACAGAGCTCACCTGTCCAGTGCCTGGGAACCTTTCTGGAAATTGCCATGGAGTGATTCTCTGGGAGACAGAGATGCAGATTCTCCAGGTAGCAGCCCCTTGGGACTACCGTCTTCGCTCTCCTCTTTGCACCAGGGCTGCAGGAACCCTGTGGGGAGGGACCCACCTGTAGGAGGGTGCTTGGCAGAGGAAGCAGAGACAAGGCCCCAGTCTGTGCTCTCTGGCTTTGGCCCCCACTCCCCCTGGGGAGATAGGGCAGGTGGCTGCAGCATGCTGGCATTCAGGGTGAGCCCTAAGCAGGCCCAGAGGTGATACTGGAGCCCCCATTAGGGTCTAGGTGCATCACCTATACCCACGTGCAGCTGGGTTCCTCCACCCTTCCAGTGGGGCCTGCCAGGGGTCAAGTGGGCACATTTATACCCATAAGGGCATTCCTGGCACACAGTTGGCATCAAACCCCATTTAGGGTCATGGCTACATGAAGTCCAGTTGGATGGCATAGGGGAGGGCTCCTGATGTGTATGCCGCTGGGAAAAGCTATTTTTATTGCCCTAAACCTCAGCCTCCAGCTTGGGTGTGTCTCTGAGCAGGGGAGTGGTGAGCATGGGTGGTGGGAGTGAGGAAGCAGAAAGCAGAGGGCCTGGGCAGCGTCCTGGGGAGAGGGAGGGGTGGGCGTTCCTAAGGCCCCTTCCTGTAAAGAAGAAGGCCCCATTGCTTGGGACAAGCACAGTCCTGCAGGAGGGTGTCGGCGGTCCCTGTGGAAGGACTCCACACTTGGCATCCGCCTCTGACCAGTCTCTGATTTTAGAAAGAGGGCCGGACATTTTGTGCATTTGTATGACTGAAGTTGCTGTGTGCTTGGCATGACTAAATCGCAGACTCTCACCAAAAGCAGATGTTTATCTCCAGATGCCATCCCAGCGAGCACATGGCCTGAATAAATAAATAAATTACTCTGCAATTTCAGAAGTAAAGCATGCCTGTCAGTATTGGCTTTCAGTAATTTTCAAGGGAGAAAGTTCCAAAACAAAAGTCTGCTTGGATTTGGAAATGATACCTCCTTCAAAGCTTAATTCTTTCCTTATGTTCAGAGTCTGATAAAAATGAGATACAGATTGAGGCCTATTTTAATACAGTCCTGCTATCTGTACAGTGCTAAGGGATCAAGATAAAATTTTGTGCGGGAAGTATTTTGCTCATTCATTTGTTGAGCACACTCACCTCTGAGTGTGGGCTTGCCTGGACCCCCGCTTCAGGACCCCTGGGAAGATGTGAGAGTGAGCTTATAGCCACAGCGAGGCAGAAGTGGGCTGGGCAATGGTCAGATGGCAGGGAATTTGGACACGGGCAGGGGGAGGGCATCCAAGTGGAGGGGACAGGCGATGGAAGGGGCAGGGTGCAGCTGGTGCAGAGCTCAGGTGGCATCTCCCAGCAGCTGGAATCTGGGGTGTATGGAAGGTGGGAAGGGGTGGACTGTGATGAGCTGCTTGTCTTTGGTAAAGCGTCAGGGTGGGGGGAGCAAAGGACCCACACCCTCCAGGCACCAAGCCTAGAGAGGGAGACGGTGAAACCCTGATGGGTGTTCTGAAAACAATAACTGAGCTGATACAGTGGTACCTGCACACACCATGGAGCCTTCCGGACAAGTGTTTCTGCACGTAGGCTGCCCTCAGCTTGGGCAGACATCAGCAGACCACGGGAGGCTCCCTGCTCCTTGATGAGCGTCCCACCTGTTTTTTTTAAAACTTTTAATTTTACATTGGAGTATCGCCGATTAACAGCGTTGTGATAGTTTCAGGTGCACAGCCAGGCAGCTCAGCCATATGTATACATGTATCCATTCTCCCCCAAACTCCCCTCCCATCCAGGCTGCTACATAACATTGAGCAGAGTTTCCTGTGCTGTACGATAGATCCTTAGGATCTCACTTTCTGACCAGACCCCTGGCCTCCTCAATCCCTAACCTTCAGCTCCTCAGGCCTTGGTCACCAGGGTTTGCACAGGATACTAACCAGGAGCCCTGCCCAGGGCCGGCCTCTCTCCCTCCCGATTCCAGAGCTGGGTTTGGTCAGGGGATGCATGCCTGGGGTGTCCAAGGGTGCAGCAGGAACAGCCTTGTGGGGTGGAAGAGAGAGGGCTAGCCTGGCTCTAGGGCAGAGGAGCCAGTGGGAGAGAGTATTCTGACCTGTAGCCCACCAGGCTCCCTCGGTGCTGTTGCTGTCAGTGTTCCTGAGCCTGGGTGAAGACACATCACGGGACAATCGTGTGTGTACGTGAGTGTGTGTGTGTGTGTGTGTGTGTGTATTGGGTGTGGGGTCAGGTGTGTGTGATGGAGGGTATGTGGGTGGATTTAGAGGTGTGTGTGTATGGGTATGTGTGTAGGTTTCAGTGTGCATGAGTGTGTATGTGCATGGGTGTGTGTATATGTGTGTGCGCATGTGGTTTTAGGATTTGTGTGAGTGTGTGGATGTGAATGAATGTGTGCATGAGTATGTATATGGATTTGGGTGTGGGACCTATGTGCACATGAAGGGGTTGGGGTGTGAGTGTGTGTGCATGGGTGTGTGAGAGGATCTGGGTGGGTTGGGAGCCTGGACCAGGGTGCCCTGTGGCAGGACAAGGAATTCTGCTTCCTAATAGCCGAGGTCAGCCATGTTCTGTTCTGTCGTCGGGCAGTAGCTGCCAAAGAAGCTGTGCAGCCCTGGGCAAGGGTGGATCTGAGGCTGTCTGCTCCAGACTTTCCCCTCTACCACCCACAGTACGTTAGTTGCAACATCTGAATTAGGAAATGTGAGTATTCTCAGCCACGGCGGTTGAGGGAATGGTGCTCGTTTGGGTGGCGTGCCAAAGATACTTAGCAGCCACTACTGTCAGCTGCACAGTGGTGTCCCTTAGGGAGATGGAAACCTGTGTCTGGGGCAGAAGTGTTGTCGTCTCAGAGGGACTTGAGTTTGGTCTCCACGTGTGTGGTCAACCCTTGCTCCTTGCCCACTCCAGATCCAGCGTGTGATACCTGTGCTCTGTGTGGGCTCTGGCTTCCCATCCAGGTGTGTGGTCCTTCCAGCTGATGTTGAAGCCTTCCTATTGGTGACAGCCAGGTTGTACTGGCACTAGTTTTTCATACTCTGTGCACTCCCCATGCAACAGTTAACTAGTACCACCTCAGCACAGAGCACAGCAGTCCTTGGACTACATCACTCCATCTGAGTGGCCCACCAGTGTGAGTCACAGGTCACAGCACCCAGTAACTATGGAAGACCAGCAATCTGTGCCCTATCCAGTGGACACCAAACAGTACTGCTTTCATCAAGTTTTGGGGCCACCATACAAACTTTTTACTCTTCTCCCAGTCTTCTGCTTCAGTCACAGACCCTGGACCTTTCACACCCCAGGGAGGAGTTTCCCAGGATGTGGGACTTTGGCATGAACACTAGGATGTCACTTCCCTGTCCTGGGACCTGAGGAACCCTAGTGAATGCAGGGTCCACATGGTCCCTCTGAAAAGGCACAGCGGTAAAGAAATTCATTAGCCAAAGTGGCTTCACAGCGCTAAAACCTCCCACCTGTGTTTCTCAAATAAGCAAGGCACACACATCCTTTGTGGGGGCATACTACACTAGTTTCCTGTGCTCTCCCATCTCCACCTCCACTGCTTCCTCCCTCCATGCGAGAGGGACCACATGCTCATCAGAGCACTCCAAGGACTAGCTGGGAAGGGCACAGGATGTGCACAGCCACGGGGCTCCCTTCGGCCCATCTGCTGCTGGCTTTGAGTGGCCCAACGCCCCACCGGACACCAAGGGCCCTGTTCTTAATGCACCACCCAGGGAAACTTGGGTCGAGCTCTGGACTCTGGGAAGGCTGAGGAAGCTGGGTCAGACATAGAATTTCTCTTGGAAGGACAGGAGTTGTGGCACCCCAAGTTCTCTGCAGACCAGCAGAGAATGGTATCACCATCTTCCCTGGTATCACCCCACCCTCCTGCCCCCCTGGGCGGGGTGCCACTCCTAGCTGGCCAGGCTTTGGCTCCTGGCCAGCTGAGAGCCAAGGATGGGAGAAGGAAATGTGCATGAGACAGCTACGCCAGCTCACCTAGGCCCAGGCTCCAGACAGTGATGGTGACCCCTGCGGGTGGGCCCACACCCAGCTTCTCACTCCAAGGGGAAGTAGGACCCTCATGGCCTCATCTCTTGGACCCCATCCTCCCTGAGTGCTGTCAGTTCCTCCCCAGTTGCTGTTGGTCCCACTCCCCACTGCAGTGTACGCAGTGCCTTGTTACAGCCAAAGGAAGCCTTTGGGCCAACTTTCCACTGAGGAAAGGGAGGCTGCTGTCCAACCTCCCTTCCTAAGCCTGGCTCATCTTCTCCTTGAGTGACGGACAATACTGCACAGAGCTCAAGGAGAGGCAGCTGAGGAGGGTTTAGGAGGAAGAGAGGCTCCTGGTTTAATCTCTACCCCCTGACAAAGGGAAGGGAAGCTGAGGCTCTGCAGAAGGAGAGTGGACCATCCCCTAGGCAGCTCAGGGCCCCGCTGTGGTGAGAGCCAAAAACAGTATTACCCTGAGAAGGAGCATAGGGCAGACAACCTCTGAGTCCACCCTCTGGGCCAAACCATCCTGCCCAGGAGGTCAGGTGTTTCTCCCCAATTCTAGTCCTGTATTTTCAGATCTTCACTGAAAGAGGCCAAATGAGTTTCAAAAGTTTTAAGGAAATCAAAATTAAAAAGTAGAAAAATTCACAAATACAGAATCTGCAAATAATGAGGGTCAACTAATTAATGGTTTGTGTTTACTTTCTCTCAGAAAGGATCATGCTGGCTTAAAATAAAAACATGTATATGGAATGCTTAAAACTGGAAAAAAGCTTAGGAAACTCTGGCTTGTGGAGGAGGAAACAAACCAGGATACTGGGTGGAGTCACCTCGGGAGGCTAGGCCAAGGCCAAACGGGCATGTAAATACCTACTTTTGTCATATCTCTGGATGAATGTGGGCAAGCTGAAGAGTTCACGGCAGAAATAGGTTTTTCCCACACGCCACCTTCCATGCAGAGCCGTCTGGGGTCCTTCTTTAAGGTACTAGCTGCATGCTGCAGTTCTGGAACCCTCCTGGTTCTTCCGTGACCCACAGACATTGGAACTAAATGTCTGCATAGATTAGGGACGGCCCCAGCGTCCTTGCAAGTGTTGGGTGCTTCTTACTGACTTTTCTAATTTATGATTAAAAATGCAAGCATCTGTGTGGAGCTTTGCAACACAAGTTTGCCTTCCCTGGAGCTTCTGGATCAGTGTCTTGACATTGCAAGGCAAACTTAAAAACAAAACATTAAATTTCCTGTAAAACCAACAAAATAAATTGTAGCTGAGACTGCCCATAAAACAGCCTCTTCCTTGACTACCGTGGTAAAAGTCACAGTTTAAACACATAGTAGTAAGTGTATCATTAGACTGATTTGAAATCAAGCTTTAAATCCATGATCTTCTCTCTGGGATTGTTCTTCAATTGCAATTCTCATCTTATTTATGGATTGACCATTAAACATTAATTCCTATGATAATAACTGGTCCTGAAGAACTGTTTGCAGTAGTAACTGTGCAGACACATTTTCACCAGGTGCCCTGCAGGGTGGGAGCCTGTGCACCTCCCCTCCAGACTGATGGTTGCTTTTTAGTACACCTTGTGGTGATATTCTCAAAACTATTTTAGCAGATATTCTTTGTGAGAGGAAAGAAGAGGGGAAATTTATGCTGGAAAAATAGTTTTCTTCCCTAGTTACTTTTTAATCTACATAAGGAAAAGGAGGTTATTTTCAGGTAAAACTCTGACTTGCAGACACAGCTAGAGTGTTTGACTCTGGAAGCCCATGCTCCAAGGGCCATCAGAAGAACTTTCTGGCCACGCATGCCCTGAGGAGCAGTGCCAACCATGAGCTGCTGTCAAGTTTCGTGTCTTCCTATGATGTCAGGTACATTTGTAATGTTATGCAATGTTTCTATACATTCAAGATTTTGTCACACAAACTTCTTTCCCATGGAACTGGGCCCAGAAGGAGGAGGTTGTATCTCCATCACCTTTGGGGGCCACTCCATGGAAGCAAGCCTTCCATCACATGGGCTCCTGGAGCATGTGCTAATCCACTAAAACCAATGTGGGGGAGCTGTTCTGGGACTTCATCCCCCACCAACTCAGAGGTAATTATGCAGTTATTTATTCATACGTCCCTGTGTGTGCACACACAGAGGCATACACACACACAGACACATATGTGCAGACAGACTCAGGCACATGATGCTCATGGAGACACACAGGCATGAGGAGACCTGCAGTCCCACACAGAAACATGCAGACACACAGACACATGGAAACGTGCAGGCACATGCAGACAGGCACACACACAGCGTATACTCAATGTACCTTGTTCCAAAAGTTTTTAGAGCAGCTTCTAAAGGATGCATAAAATATCTCAGAAAATAGATTAGTTACAAGAAAGAAACTTTGGGAAAAGGATAGTGACTTCAGATGGAGGTAGGAATAAAAGCTAACAGAAAGCATAACGATGCTGATGCAGTGACAGCTAGCTCTCCTACATCACTCACCATGTGCCTGGGCTGAGGCATGGGTGATTATCCTGCATCTCCCAGGTGAGAAGCTGCATGTCCAGCCACCTCTTCTGGCATCTTTTGATGGTGTCGTCATGTGAAGCACAGAACCATCCATCAGGAACCCCTCTGAGCCACGTCTGTGACCAGCGCCAGGCAATGCCTCGCACAGGTCGGTGCCTCTTGGTGACAGAACGGGAGTCCCTCCTGAGGTCTCTGTGTGTGTGCTCTGCTCCCGCAGCCTGTGTCTGGCATCTCTCATGCCCCAGATGAATGCTGTGGCTTTGGCATTTACAAAGGCCATTGCTGGAGCATTGTGGGCTGTTCTCTTGGGCCCAAATATGGTTTGGAGTCAGAGAAGATATTTTAAGGAGGGGTGGGGGGGCTCATGTTTGGACAACCCCTGTGTCATCATCTCTGTCCTTTTTGTTCAGGGGAATGATTGGCAGCCAAGAGACCTGTCCCAGCTGTACGGCCATGTGGTCCCAGGCATTTCCTTCCCTCTCCAGGCCTTTCCAGGTTGGCCACCTGGTCAGTAAGGGCCTGCTGCTTCTTGGGCCCTTTATTTATTTATTTTTTGAGGCAAGGAATACGACTTTATTCGGAAAGCTGGTAGATCAAGAAATGGCAGACTAGTGTCTCTGAAAAACCATCTTCGGGCCCTTTAAATGAGCTTGTTTTTCTGGTAAGACTAGACTCTGCACTCACATGATGGGAATAGAAACCACAGGCAGGACCTCAGAACAGAACAGGTGCAAATTCTCAACTGATAGATACCATCTGGCAGCCTGGAAAAGCTAGAGTGGAAGAGAAGCAAAA
Source organism: Aethalodelphis obliquidens (assembly GCF_003676395.1). Taxonomy (NCBI): domain Eukaryota; kingdom Metazoa; phylum Chordata; class Mammalia; order Artiodactyla; family Delphinidae; genus Aethalodelphis; species Aethalodelphis obliquidens. Next base: position 1,979,917 of record NW_020838046.1, read on the forward strand.
ACTCAGGTAAAACCCCACCAAGTGAACAGGATCCTCATGGGGCAGGTGCATGGTCAGGATCCTGCCAGAGTCTTTGTAGCACTCATACTGTCTGAAGCTCTCCTGTGTGTTTAAATCCTTATCTGTCCCCACCCAACAACTGTGGTGTAAGACCCATAAGACCTGGGACTTTATCCAAAATTATTGATGAGTTGGAGGTTCCATCTCAGGTGCACATCGGGCCTCATTGGCAGCCTGAGTGAGGTGGAGCAGCCCAGGCGAAGGAGAGCAGGTATTGAGACAGAGGCCTCAAGAGAGGAGAAGGTCCAAGGCCTGCACATGTGTACTTCACTCTCTGAGCAACAGCATGCTGGAGTTGAGTCACAGCTATAGCCCCCCAGGGGACAGTTTGAAGGGTGCTCAGCTGTCATACTTGGTTGTTTCTGTCCAAGCCTCATCAACCATGCAGTTTCCTTTAATGAGGACAGGAGCACATCGTGTACATCTTTCCCATCCTCCCCAGTGGTCCCCGGTGGCTTTAATCTAGCTGATTATGGTCTCTGTTACAACTAGGTACTTAACTCTGCCATTGTAGAGTAGAAGCAGCCAGCGACAATATAGAAACAAAGGGGTGTGGCTGTTCCAATAAAACTTCATTTATGAAACAGGTGGCAGTCAGACTTGGCCCACGGGCCATAGTTTACCAACCCGTCCTAGATCATCTCATCAGTTTACACTCACGCTCTAAGACCATCTTAAAACAGACACCCTCCCCACATCCCCGCAGTCCTCTCCACTTACTGCTCCTCCAAGAGACTCCAAATGCTTCCCTATGCTTGCCCCCCAGCCACCAGCTGGGAATCTCCCCCTCCAGACAGGCTCCTGTCCCTGCCACTCATTGATACTTAACATCTACCTGTGAGGTGCTTGGAGGGTACCACCTATGAATTCTATCTGTGATGTCCTGGGAGGGGACTGAGCAATGGGATACAGGGTGGCCTCACCACTGTAGAGAGGCCCACAGTGAGTGGGGAGCTCCATGCACACTCACAGTCAGGTTTTTTGCAGTGAGGAAAGGGAGACCTGGGGTCTCCTGACAAGAGTGGGACTCTGGGTGCTGACCAAGGGGTGCTCTAATTCACAAACCGTGCAGCCCTGGATGCCCATGGATTGTTGACGAACTGTTGGGATGTAACGGGGTTTGCAGGGGGTGGCAGAGGGGCCTTGGCTCAGGAGGACATGCTGGAACTTCCCTAGTCAGAGACAGCAGGGGAGGCCAGGCCCAGGGTCCAGGAAGCCGCTCTGAATCCCAGTTCCTCTTGGCAGAATCTAGACTCAGGTCCCCAGATGCTGGAGAGACACTCGGTGGGCTCTGTGGGGCAAAGCAGTAGGGGTGGGATGTCTGGGCTGCAGTCTGGAGGAGAGAGGGAAGGGACCAGCTCCTGGCCTGTCCCTCAAGGCTGCCTCTGACCCATGTGATGGACCGGAAACGTAATTTAGAAAATCCTCATGGCATCACCGGAACTAGACTGGCCTGCTGCTTCCAGGAAGGGTGGAACCGCCCTCTTGTTCCCTGGAGTGGGCCAGGACCAGTGGGGCCACCAAGATGACTCACAGGAGGGCCAAAGGCCCACAGCCAATCCCAGCCTTGAGTTTCTGGTGTCTTAGGCCCACAGGTATATGCTCTCTCCTGGGCAATCAGGCCTGGGCTCTGCACTCAAGGTTTTCCTTGTGCTTAGGCAACCCCTGGGTTGGCTGGGACTGACGTACACATCACCTCCTTTAACCTGCCCCCTATTGCCCTTGGAGGTATAGGTATAGGTATAGGTATAGGTATAGGTCCCTATACCCCAGGCTGGCTGCACTCTCTGAGTAGGGATGGACCTCCTGAATGAATGAGAGGGTGATGCATGAAAGAGAGCTGTACAGGCAGGAGAGAGGCCCGAACTTGCCCTGGGTGGCTAAGAGCTGGGATCTCCCAGGTACCCCCAGCATCTGGTCCTCAGGCCAAGCGGGTCTTGCAGCCCCAGCTTGGCCACCATGTCCCACCCAGGCCCCGCCCCGCTCTTGCCTGGGCTCCCCACCCCAAGGACGCTAAGCTCATCAGTCCCCTCCTGGCCCTGCCCCAACTCCCCAGAGACCCCTCCCAGGCAGGGGCTTTACCTCTCTCTGCCAGCAGTTCCCGGCACCCTGCTCCTGCTCTCTCCTGCTGCACAAGCTTGGCCAAGACCCCAGCTTACCGGGATAGTATAGTTCCTTCTCTCAGAGCTCAGCACAGGCTGTTTCTCCACATAGCATCCTGGCCCGCTGGACCCCAGAGCGTCATCCCTCAGAAGGGCTAAAAGAGGTGGGCTGCTGCCCAGGGTCTCACCCACTGCTGCTGCCTCTGGCCCTGCATTGTCTCCTGAAAGTTTTGGAAAGTCCTGAATGGTGAGATACTCAGAATATCTGATTTCACACATACTCGACAGACTTCAAGAACAGGAGTGGGGCTTCCCTGGTGGCGCAGTGGTTGAGAATCTGCCTGCCAATGCAGGGGACATGGGTTCGAGCCCTGGTCTGGGAAGATCCCACATGCCGCGGAGAAACTAGGCCCGTGAACCACAACTACTGAGCCTGCGCATCTGGAGCCTGTGCTCTGCAACAAGAGGGGCCACGATAGTGAGGGGTCCGCGCACCGCGATGAAGAGTGGCCCCCGCTCGCTGCAACTAGAGAAAGCCCTCGCGCAGAAACGAAGACCCAACACAGCCATAAATAAATAAACAATAAAAATGAAGGAATTCCTTAAAAAAAAAAAAGGAGTGGCTGGGATCTCTGCTTCCTTCTCTGGAGTTAGCCTGTCTTAGCATCCGGAGTGTGGGCTTCTTGAGGGCCGTGTTGGTTTTCTGGGTGTCCTCCCCTCAGAGAGCCAGTTGAAGGAGGAGCCTCAGCTGTAGCACCCAGCACATCAGTGGAGTTGCTGGGTCACCGAGGGAAGGGGCTTCAGGGATGCAGCTGAGTTGGGCAGGGGAAGGGGTGACACCCTCCAGCACCTGAGGCTCACTCCTTCAGGGTCTGTAGGGCTCTGACCCCTCCCTGCCTCACCTGGGTTTCAAGGTACAAATACAAATTCCTGAGCCCCACAACAGGCCAGGACCAGAACCCTAGGGAGCCCAGAGATCTGCATTTGTAGCCTAATGACTCTGAAGCCTGTGGCGTGTGAACCCCTTTCTCCAGAAGCGATAGTACCCAGTTAGTAAGACCCCTCCCCTGAAAAAAGTCTGACGGAAGTACTCCTTGTTCCACATGACCCACACAGCCAGGGAGTGGTCACCCATCATGGCAGTGTGCCCTGGCCGTGGGCTCCATGACTGGGGTTAGGGTAGAGTAGGCTAGAGGGCTCACCTGTGGTAGGGTCTGGAGGGTGTGGCCCAGGGCCTGGGGGTGCAGTAGAGGGGCCAAGGGAGACTGCTGAGAAGGCCGCAGGGTGGCCAGGGCCCTGGGAGGGGAGGGAGCCTCAGTGTGGACACCTCTGAGCTTTCCCTGAGGGGCGGCCCAGAGGCACTAAGACAGGTATCACTGAACTTGTATGGACCAGCTGGCCTGCCTGTGGTGGGAGATGGCTCCCTGCAGGCCCAGGGTGGGCTATGATGCTAGGTACATGGGCCAGCGGCTTCCAAGTCCTGGGCCCCACCCTCAGGCAGCAGTCTGGTGTCCACTGGGGGAAGCCAACACTACAGGCATGTTTGCTGACCCCCCATGGCCGTCTACCCTAGGCAGGTGTGGCTTGGCCCTGTCTGACTCTCCTTTCCCTTGCCTGTCTTGAGTCAGCACAGGGGCCTGGGGTGCAGAGGTGTTGATGAGGCTGAGGTGCTATGGGAGAGGTCCCACCTTTCCTGGGACTCCCCAGTCCACACTGAGCGGGCTGTCAACAGTCTCTGAGAAGACACCACTGGTGGTCCCCTCATCCCTACAGGACAGAGTCTCTGCTCCTGTCCTACTGCACTCTCTCTCTGTGCACCATGTCCTGGTCACCCCCAACTACCCCACCTGCCCTTATACTTTTTATTGAGGTGAAATTTGCATAACATGCAAGTAACCATTTTTAAGTAACCTTATTTATTTATTTATTTATTTATTTATTTATTTATTTATTTATTTATTTTGTGATACACGGGCCTTTCACTGCTGCGGCCTCTCCCGCTGAGGAGCACAGGCTCCGGTCGCACAGGCTCAGCGGCCATGGCTCACGGGCCCAGCCGCTCCGCGGCATGTGGGATCTTCCCGGACCGGGGCACGAACCTGTGTCCCCTGCATCGGCAGGCGGACTCCCAACCAGTGTGCCACCAGGGAAGCCCTCTAAGTAACCATTTTAAGTTCAGTGGTATTTGGTGCATTCACAATGTTGTGAAGCCACCATCTTTATCTAGTTCCAGAACATTTTGTTACCCCCAAATAAAATGCCAATAAACAGTTTCTCCCCATTCCTTTCCCCCTGACCCCTAGCAACCGCCAACTTGCTTTCTGTCTCTGTGAATTTGCCTGCTCTGGACATTTCATATAAATGGAATCAAATAAAATGTGGCCTTTTGTGTCTGTCTTCTTTAACTTAGCACAATATTCTTGAGATTCATCCATGTTGTGGCATGTGTCAGTACTTCATTCCTTTTTATGGCTGAATGATCCATTGGTGAATATTGGGCTGTTTTCATTTTTTTGACTATTGTGAATAGTGCTGCTGTGAATATGGGTGTACATGTATTTGCTCGACTCCCTGTTTTCGGTCCTAGGGACTCCATTACCTAGGAGTGAAGTTGCTGGGTCATATGGTAATTCTATATTTGATTAACCATCATTCTGTTTTCCACAGTGGATGTACCACTTTACATTCTCACCAGCAGTGTACACAGATTCCAATTTCTACACATCCTTGCTGACAGTTGTTATTCCCCCCCACACACACCCTTTTTCTTGTATCTCAGCATGTGTAAAGTAGTATTTTGTTGTGGTTTTAATTTGCATGACCCTAATGACTGATCATAATGAACATCTTATCATGTGCTTGCTGACCGTTTGTATATTGTCTTTAAAATGTCTATTAGTCCTTTGCCCATTTTAACTGGGTTGTTTGTCCTTTTGTTGGTGAGTTGAAAGAATTCCTTATATATTCTGTATACTAAACTCTTTTCAGATATATGATTTGCAAAATTTTTCTCCTGTACATTGTCTTTCACTTTATTAATAATGTCCTCTGATACACAAAAGTTTTTAATTTTGATGAAGTCTGTTTTTCTTTTATTGCTTGTAGTGTCATATCTAAGAATTCATTGCCAAATCCCAGATCATGATTTGTCCCTGTGTTTTCTTCTATGAGTTTTATAGTTTTACATCTAGGACCCATTTTGATTAATTGACGTGGGGGGTTAATTTGAGCTAGGGGTCCAACTCCATCTTTTGTGTGTGGCTATACCCAATTGTCCCAGCATCATTTGTTGATGGGATTCTTCTTTCCCCAAATGGTCTTTGTACTCCTGGTGAAATCCACTGGCCACAGATGCTTGATGTGTCCCTGTACTCCCAGCTCCATCCCATTGGTCCTATGTCTATCCCTGCGCAACAACCTGCCTTGCATTTGAACCATCACTGTTCCCTCAGCTTCACCAGGACTCACATTCTTCCTGGGTACCTGGGTCCTGAGCCTCTTCCCAGCTTTACCTCTGATTTACTGTCCCTGCCTGAAGGGGGGTTAGACATGCTTCACACTAAGTCTACTCCAGCTGTGGCCTGTGGGTACCTGTGCTGGCCCTTCTCCACCACTGTTACCTGTGTCCATCCTGGGTAGTGCCCCACTAATGAGGAGGGCAGTGGGTCCTTCTCACCCAATTCTCACCCTCCTCCCCTCCTTCCACCTCCATGCCGTTGGCCCTTTCCTGAGCGGGGCTGGACCTGGGTCCCTGCTCCATGTTCAAGTCTCAGAGCAGAGGTCCAGCACCCCTCATCCATGAGCCATCCTGGTCGGGAGTGTGGCCCCATCAAAACCCTAGGGCTATGGGGAAGCCCCAGATCTGGGAATTCAGGACTTGTTGGTGATCCTGTGTATGTACATGTAAAGGCCCAGTTCTGACACCCACGCCCATGGGCTCAGCTCCCAGCTCGATCACGTCCATGGTCTGAACCTGGACTGGCTGCCCACCCTGTAGTAGACAGTGACCTAGTGCCGTGAGGGGCTGAGCCCATCTTTTCTACCTCTGCTTGGGCCTGAGCCTTCAGAGCCCCTGGGAAGACTGCAGCCAGGGTGAGTCACTGCTGATTAAACCAGGCAGGAATTTCCTGGGTGGGGTTATGTTCCTGGAACAGTCCTGCCCTCAAGAAGCATGTGGGAACAGATTACCACTGCTCAGGTATAGGATTATAGATAACCATCTGAGAGGCTTGGCATTGCAGAGTGGAAGCCTGTAGGAACTGGACCCTGAGGGCGGACCACAAGCTGACCAGATAGAGGGAACAGGGAGGGTGTGGGGGGCAACTGAAACTCAAAGTCCAGAGAAGAAAAGAGGATGGCTTGTATGGGTGAAGGTGGGCACAGCTGGTGTGACCAGAGCACATGTGAACCTGAATTCTTATGAGTTCTTATGAGTGTCATCACATGTGTGCAAGTGTATCTGTGCATGTGCAAATGTGTGCATATACGTACAAGTGTGCATACATGCAAGTGTTTGTGTGTGTGACTGCATGGGTGTGGGTGTAATGTATACATGTGATTGCATGTGTGCAAGCATGCCAGAGTGTGTGCAATGTGTTCATGTATGTGAATGCATGTGTGAAATTGCTCATGTGTGTACGTGTATATTGTGTTCATGTGACTGCATGTATGCCAGTGTGCTCGTGCATGCAAGTATACTAGTGTGAGTGTATGCATGTGTGAATACAAGTGTGTGAGTGTGTTATGCAAGTGCACCTACAAGTGCATGTGTGTGCATATGCAAGTGTTCATTTGTATGTTTGCCCATGTGAGTACAAATGTGTGTGCGTGTGCACAGTGCATATGTACGAGTATGTGTGTGCACGTGTGCATTCCAGAGTACCTGTTTGTGTGTCCAGTATGGACCAATGCCCTAGATGGTTGATAAAGGGCAGGGGCTCCAGCAACACCCTCCAGGTGGACATCCTGCAGCATCAGTGAGGCCTCCTAGGGTGTGGAGCAGAATTGCTATAGATTGGTGCAGACAGGCTCCTAGAACCCAGGTGGTGAGGACCAGGGTCAGATGGAGGCTGAGAGCTATGGTCCAAACAGTAAGAGGGACAAGCCCAGAGCACAAGTGAAATGGACAGATAGGTGGGTACCCAAGGGAAGTGGTGATCCTCAGTTGAGAGTAAAGAGGTCTCAGGACTTGGAAGCAAGAGACCCTGTCCTGCCAGATTCCAGGTAATCTGGAATCACAGACCCCCATAGCCGGGTTGGACATGGGCCTGAAGGGTCGCACTCAAGGACGGGTCTGGCTGGCTCCCAGACTGTGGAGCAGGGTCAGCTCCACCTCCTGAGTCCCTGTTGGTCTCAGCTAAGGTTTGGACCACTCCTCCAGCACAGCCTGGCTGGCACTTGTCCCCAGGGTCCTGAGCCCCATGACCAGGATCTCCCAGGGCCACCAGCTACCCAACCTGTGCTGCCTCAGGGCCTCCCCTACAGCTGCGAGAGCCCTGGTACCTGAAGGCAAAGGGTCCCAGGACCTAGAACAGTCTCTAGCTTTCTCCTCAGTGAGACACAGTGAAACCCCAGGAGGCCCCTGGGGTCAAGAAGCCCTAGGGGAACATGCCCCAGGGCAGGTGGGGAATAAGGAGAAGTGGACACTGGGCATGAGACCCAGCCTAGAACAGGAGCTCAGTGCCCCCTGCCCCACCTGCCCTTCTCCCAGCAGGCCCCACCAAGAGGCCACAGGGTCAGGAATAAGACCAGGTCTGAGAAGAAGGGCAGCATGTTTGGCCAGGGGCAAGCCTCATTTCCTGTTCTAGAGAATGAAGACTCATGGCAGCTTCCCTCGTGGGCCTCAGGGACAGTGGCTGAGGCCTCTGCTCTCCGGAGGGACATGCCAGTGTGAATCTCCCCTGTCACCAGGGCCAGGCTGGGGGCTAAGAACCAGGGGCACCAATGGCCCCTTCATGATGCCCCCAAGAAAAGTGCACAGGACACAACCCCTGTACCCACACATGGCACCCACACACAGCTCCACACGTGTGCACAGCCAGGCCACAATCCCTGCTGTGCATGCATGGCATGTCCTAAGGATCAGCTTCCCTGGGGTCAGGCCTTCCCCATCCCTTTAACCTTCATCTGTACAATGCCAAGGAGCCCCCACAGTGGTGTGGGGAGGACGTAGCAACCTCCAGGCAGGTGGGGCAGGGAGCTCTGCAGCAAGCAAGGACACTGGACCCTGGTCATTCCAGCTTGGGTCTCCTGGACAAGGGACGATGCCCTATGGCTTGGCCTGTCTGGGGGCAGACACAGGCCAGGCGGACAGAATGGGGAAAGAAGACAGGCTGGGGCAGGTGGAGATGTGGGCCCACAGCACAACTTATGCAGTGCTCAGAGTTTTGACTCCACAGGCACAAGCAGGGTGGGCTTCTGGGGGTCCTGGGGCAGCTTCTTTCCTTCCTTCTCACTGGGTAGGCCCTCGCAGGGTAAGGGGATCTCTCTCACATCAGAGGACAAGGGTGGTGTTTGGTCCTGGAAGTGGGGCAAGCAGCCCAGCCTCCCTCAGGGATGTAAAAAAAAAATTAATGAACAGAAACCCCAATTAAAATTAATGAACAGAAACCCCCAATTAAATGGAGACCAGAAGGGGGAGCTCTCACACCCTGCAACTCCTCTTCTTTCCTGGCAAGGACTCAGCCAATGAAAGGTCATAGACTCTTTGTTTACTGTAGCCCTCCCAACTTCCTTTTCCCCTCTATAAAAGTGTTCTCCTACCCTAGCCACACAAGGACTTGCCTGTGGCTCACCATGGTTGCAGACCCCAAAATGCAATTCTCTGCTGGAGTAATAACTGGCAGTCTCCAGTTATTTCACATTTTTGCTGGAGAAATAACTGGCAGTCTGTTTTAGGTCAACATTTTGGTGGCCCATATGGGGGGTCAGAGAAGGTTCCAGAGCTGGTAATCAAACAGGTGTGAGACCCCACTGTCACTCACTGCTTTTCTTGCTGACCCTGGGATTTGAAGGTACATCTTTCTCCTGGATCTGAGCTCATGTTCTCTTTGCATTTTGAAGCTCTCCAGGTTTTACTTGGGATCAATTTAAAGTTTCATCCTTTCTGGTTAAGGCCTTGTTTTGTATGTGAGTACTCATTTGGCATTCTGTGTTAACCTTCAGCAAATTCCCTTTGGAACAGGAGCTGTTTCTCCTGGAAGTGGCTAGTCTTCAACCCATTCCTTTGGAAATGGGGTAGGGGGTGAGGGGGAGGCTGGTTTATTGGAGCTGTGCCAGTTCAGCCTTTGGCCCATTCCTTTGAAATAGGGGTTGTCCTATGGGAACTGGGCTGAGCCTTCGGCCTGGCTCCTCCAGGACCAAGCTGTTTCCTTAGAACTGGCTGGTATTAGGCCTGCAGGCTGTTTGAGTTTCAAGCCTCCAGAGCTATCTGAGCTCTTTAAACTGTTTCAACTGTAAACTGTTTGAGCTGTAAGCTGTTTAGGCCATTTGAAAATTATTCTTCCACTCTAGAGAAGAAACCCTGATAAACGGGATCCTAGTTACCTAAATATTTTGAGGTTACCCCCCGACACAGGGACTTTGCGCTGACTTTATGTTTAAAAACCACAGCCCTTCCTCATGCACAATTCTAACTAAATGGACCAACCTAACCAAAGGCAATTTAGAAAGTTAATGACCATTATGGGAAAGTTTGAAATCCCCAAATTTAATTTTCTTAAAACCAAATTAGACTACCATAGCTCTAAAATTTCCCAAACTGAATGGAATGCCTATTTTGATTGGTATTTTGAGGCTATACTCTCAATTCCCCTATCTTATTTCTGTCACCAAATTTCCCTTTTCTCTGAAACTCTCTCCACTCCCCTTTCCTCTGAATTTGTTAGAATCTGTTCCTTTAAAATTAAGTCTTCTAAGGATCCAGAGGCTAAATCTTTAATTTCTTATATGCCCTACACTAAAGCTGAACTGTGAGTCATAGTCAAGGAATTTCCCAAAATAACCAAAGATCCTCAGATATTTTCTGAGGAATTTAATACAGTCATTCAAACTTATCAACCTGGTTTCTCTGACTTACATCAGCTAGTTCATATGCTTGTCACTGAAGGCCAGGCCCAGCATTGGATGAAAACCGATAACTGGGAAAACCTTGAAAGGTCTCTAGTATTACAACCAGGAGATCAGCCTGCTAACTTATTATATGATTAGGTTTAGGCAATCACTACACAACTTCATTGGACAATTCCTAGGGCTTTTCCAAAGGTTGTTGATTGGGACAAAAGTCAGACTTGCACACAAAAATCTGAAGAACATGTTCATCACTATTATAATTGACTTCGGATTATTTTTAAAGAAAATTCTGGTCTTCCTTCAGATATTGATTCCACCAAGGTAGCTTTTAACTCTATGTTTATTAATGGACTGAATCAGGGCCTTACCTTTCTAGTAAAAAGGACCAGGATGGAATGGGAAACTGTGTCTACTCCACATTTAGTTAATCTGGCAAACAAACTTTCTAAATGAGTCACCTAAAAGGAAGACTGCTAAAATGCTTAATCTTCAACTCCAGCAAATGAGGGCCCCTAAGGGAAACCAAAACTCTTCTTGTTTCTGCTGTTACTGCAAAACAATGATATTGGAAAAGAGATTGTTACAAATTTAAGTGCTTTAGGCACCTGCAGCCCTTTGACCAACTTTTCCCAATGTCCATCCAGTTCTCAATGATGAGGCTCAAAGGAACAACAGAGGCTCTTCCCAATATTCCCTCTTAATCATCTTGGAGAAACACTTCTCCAGATTAGGGTTGGGTCTCTTCCAGTACTAACTGACAAGAGAGCCATACTCTAGTACCAGAATGTTTAAATAGTGGGGATCTCTAATGAACCTCAACAGATTCCTGTTTCTGAACCTATTCTGTTTTTCTTAGGCTCTCTGAGAGATCCACACCCTTTTCTCTTTAGTTCCTCTGCCCCTATCCATTTATTAGGCCAAGATTTCTTAAAGAAGTATTATGCTGGAATTTTCTCCAAAAAGAGTAAATAATTCTAGAATTTGACAGTAGTCATCAAAGTAACCAATCAGGTGAATTAAATGACCTTTTGACACCTTTTATTTGCTCTGTCTCTGATAGCAGAGCTGATTCTGGAAACACTGATAATTTGTCCATATTGAATTAGCTACCATCCTCCTTTGGGCAAAATCTCCAACTGATTTTGGCAAAATTCACATGTACCTCTCATCAAGATTCAAATATATCCTTCAAAGCCTCTTCCCAGAATGTATATATATAGTAATATAAGTAAAGAAGCCCTTTAAGGCACAAGGCCCATAATAGAAGATTACAAAGTTCAAGATCTTATTATCCTTCAGACTAGCCCCGGTAGCACTCCCATTTTATCAATGATAAAACCTAAGGGCCAAGGGTGGAGGTTTGTCCAGGACCCCCAAGCAATAAACAACATTGTTATCCCTCGACACCCTGCTGTTCCTAACCCTTGTACTAACATCCATTCCCACCAGAACTGCTTTGTGCAGTGCATTCTTCATACTCCAGTTGATAGAGCTAGCCGATACCTTTTGCCCTCACTTGGGAAGAAAAACAATTCACCTGGACAGTATTGCCTCAGGGTTTTACTGGGAGTCTCACAAATCCTGAAGGCTGATTTGGATGACATTAGGTTCCCTAGAGGGTCTACTCTGTTGCAGTATGTGGATAATTTGCTTCTTTGCTCTCCTTCTCAAGCCTCCTCACGGAAAGGCACCTTCCACTTGCTAAAACTTTTAGCCTTAAAGGAATATAAGGTCACTAAAGAAAAACTGCAGTTTGACCAGACCCAGGTTTGATATTTAGGGCATCTGATATCAGAACAAGGGCTATATCTAGATCCAGATATGCTTCATTGTGACCTAAGTTTCCCAAAACCCAAGAATAAGTGCCAACTGCAAGGTTTTCTTAGGTTAGTCAGTTATTGGTGAAATTGGATTCCAAATTTATCTCTTATGGCCAAATCTCTGTATTTATTTATTTTTTTTAACTAGAGAATAAGAACCCCAACCCAATTTTATGGGCAGAACCCAATAATACAACTTTTAAGGCCTTGAAGGAGAGTGTGATGAACACACCTGCCCTTGGGCATCATAATTATCAGATTCCATTTTTCTTTTTTGTATGTGAAAAGAGAGGGAATGCCCTTGGGGTACTCACCCAAACACAAGGGAACCACCATCAACCCACAGAGCATTATAACCAGAAGCTGGGCCCTGTGGCATGTGGATGACTCACTTTGCCTTAGGGCCATTACTGCCACTGTCTTTTTGGTGAAGGTCACCGAGAAAATCACTGTGGGATCTTCTTTAACTATTTTTGTACCTTGTACAGTAGAAGCTCTCCTGAATTTTCATCCCACCCAATATTTCTCAGCCAGCTGCCTCACCTCCTGTGAAGTCCTTTTGTTAACTGTTCCTCATGTAATGCTTTTGCATTGTGGTAACTTTAACCCTGTTACTCTTCTTCAACTGCTTAATGCTGATGGACCACCTCCTGACTCCTTGTGATGAAGCTCCTCTGTGTAATGCTGAGTCTCATGGTTCACTGATGGTTCTTATTTAAAAGGTAACAATGGTCACCACAGAGCATTGAGTAGAGTTCCCTGTGCTATAGAGTAGGTTCTCATTAGTTATCAATTTTATACATAGTAGTGTATATATGCCAATCCCAATCTCCCAATTCATCCCACCACCCCCTTCTCCCCTTGGTATACATATGTTTGTTTTCTACATCTGTGTCTCTATTTCTGCTTTGCAAATAGGTTCACCTGTACCATTTTTCTAGATTCCACATATAAGTAATATTATACAATATTTGCTTTTCTCTTTCTGATTTACTTCACTCTGTATGACAGTCTCTAGGTCCATCCGCATCTCTGCAAATGGCACAATTTCTTTCCTTTATATGGCTGAGTAATATACCATTGTATATATGTACCACATCTTCTTTATCCATTCCTCTGGACACTTAGGTTGCTTCCATGTCCTGGCTATTGTAAATAGTGCTGCAATGAACATTGGGGTACATGTATCTTTCTGAATTATGGTTTTCTCCTGGTATATGTCCAGGAGTGAGATTGAAGGAAATTCAGAAAAGAGGGGATATATGTTTATGTATAGCTGATTCACTTTGCTGTACAGCAGAAACTAACACAACATTGTAAAGCAACTATACACCAATAAAAATTAATAAAAAAAGAAATTAAAAAATGAGGTTTAATATCATCTTAGAAGTAATATCACCATATTATAATCCAGATAGTCATCATGTTTATGTATTTTTCTTTTACCTTTCTAGGGATAATCACATAATTCAGGATTAAAATGTAGCAGCCATTTATAAGAAAATAAATAAAAGGTAACAATGGTAAATATTGTGCTGGGAATGATGTTGCAACCCCTTTTGATGCTGTTGAGGCAGCATCTTTACCTGTGGCTACCTCAGCCCGATACATTCTTACATAGGCTTACCCTTTAGCCAAGGACAAAACGGACAATATTTATGTTGATAGTAAATATGCTTTCAGATAGCCCACGATTTTGGGATATGGTGGAAGCAATGTGTCTTCCTTACTTCCAGCAGAAATAAAGTTTAAAATGACCCCTATGTTCAGGAATTATTGGATACGATATTTTACCTGATGCTTTAGCTATTAGTAAGATTCTGGGGTATCCTATACTTGACTTTCTGGAAGCTAAGGGAAATCACCTTGCTGAAATTTCTGCAAGGAATGCTGCCTTTAAAGGAACCAACAGCAGCCAAACCTCTGTCGTGGTCCAAAGGAATATTTCCCCCAAAGGATAACTTAGAAAAACTGGCTAGAGAAGCCCAACAACTGGCCTCAGAAAAGGAAAAATAAGATCGGAAATCCAAGAATTGTTGGTTCCATAAAAAGAGAAAGCTCTGGTTCAGACCAAATAATTTGGTTCAGACCAAATAACAGCCCAGTCCTACTGGAGACTCTAAAATTCCCACTCCTCACCACGGTACATGCCTCAATTGCAGTGGTCCACTGAAAAAAGATAGCCTTCATGAATCAATATTGATGGGGAAACATTAACAAGGCTACAAAAAGTTCCTACCTCACTTGCCCTGCTGGTCCAAGTCACAGCCCAAGGAGGCCTACTTGTACTGCTCCTGGACGTTTTAAACTGCCTAATGGACCATTTGAGTTCTGGCAAATGGATTTCATACAACTTTCTCTGTCTAGTGGATATAAATATGTTTTAGTCATGGTATGCATGTTTTCACACTGGATTGAAGCCTTCCCTTGCAGACAGGCTACTGCCTCTTTTGCGGCTAAAGCCCTTTTGGAAAAAATTATCCCTATCTGCAGAATTCCTCTTGAATTCATAGTGATCAAGGAACCCATTTTATTGGTCAGGTACTTCAACACGTCTCTACAGGTTGGCTGATTTTACGACTCTTTTATTGCACTTACCACCCTCAATACTCTGGTTAGTCGAAGGCACTAATGGCACTATTAACACTCAATTGGCAAAATTCATAGAGACTCTCCAAATATCTTGACCAAAAGCATTTCAGAACTCATAAACTCTCACCCACTGAGATAGTCAGAGGATGCCCAACGTACTTACCTCCTGTCTCTTTTTACCCACTACTGATAAAAGGAGAGAGACTCCAATATTGCAAAGATCTAATTGCTTCTATTTAAAATTACCATGTTTTGGTTGAACAATCTTTTCACAGTGCACTCTCAAGAGATGAAGACCTTAAGCATCATACCGTGAAACCTGGATACTTTGTCTATTGGAAAAGATACCTCCAGAAAGACTCTCTTCAACCTCACTAAAAAGTGTCCATCAAATACTTCTAAGCAACTGTTGTGCCACCAATCTCCAGGGAATAAACCTTTGAATTCACATGACACATCTAAAGAAAGCACCAAACTCTGACTGGACCTGCACATCATCTGGTGACCTGAAAGTACAGATTTCCTAGAATTAAAGCAGATGACATCTGATGAGACAACTTTCCTAAGATATCCAGACCAAGCCTTGGTATGATCTTGATAACATATGGACTTTAGATAAAAAGTGCCTGAGAGTTCTCCCTCCTACCCCTCCTTGTTACTGAAATGTAACTTCAATAGGTTTCCAATCTGTGTACTTACCCTCCAACATAGGACACTACACCCAGGAAAGGTCCTTCTTGGCTCTGAGAGAAAAAAAGCTGCTGAAACCGGAAAACCTGACTCTTGATCTGCAATGCTTTCAGAGATCAAAAAGAGAGAAATGTAAAAAACTAATAAACAGAAACCTCAATTAAATAGAGTTGGGACACTAGAAAGGGGAGCTCTCACTCCCTGTGTCAATAACACAGCCCAATAGGAAGAAGAAAGACTCCTCTTTTTTTCTGGCAAGGACTCAGCCAATGAAAAGCCATAGACTCCTTGTTTACTGTAGCCCTCCCAACTTTCTTTTCCCCTCTATAAAAGAGTTCTCCTTTCCTTGCTGTGCAAGAGCTTGCACATGGCTTGCCATGGTGGCTGACCCTGAATTTCAATCCTCTGCTGATCCCGAATAAACCCATAGTCGCTGGAGAAATAGCTGGCAGTCTATTTGTTTTAGGTCAACAGGACTCAAGCCAAAAGCCAGTGGCCCCAGAAGCTAGGCCACAAGAAGGCGGCTCTCCAAATAGCTCTCTTGTTGGAATGGGCCACATCCAGGGCTCCTCTTCCTGGGAGTCCCTGCCTGCCCTCTGTAGCCAGTTGAGAATAAAGGTCCAGGAGGGCAGGGTTGAGGAGACAGGAGCATGCTGCTCCGCCTGCTCCCAAGGCTGGAATGTGGAATGAGAGAAGGATCAGGTTTCCTCATTTGCTTGACAAGTTCACTTAACCAGTGGGATCTGAGCCCTGTTCTAATGGGAACCAGCTGTGGGAGGGGGAAGCTGTGTCTGGAAGGAGCACAGGCCACGTACTCCCTGCTCAAGTCATCTCCCAGGGAAGACTTGGTATAACACTTCTTTTGCAGCTGGGGAAACTGAGGCCCAGGGAGGTGGGCCACAATAGACCCATGTCCAGGGCTCCTCCACACAGACTGCAGCTGGCGATCCTTGAGCCAGGCCTCCATATGGCTTCTCCTTGAGGTCACTGCCCAGGGGGACTGTCCTCAGGCCCAGGCAAAGCTCGCCAACAGGGTTGGCCCAGCTCCTGGTCTGTGTGCCTCCCACCCAGCCCTCCTTGACCAGAACCTGCCTGTCTGGTTTCCATGCTCCCCAGGGTGAGACTTGCATGTTCTGGCTTGCTCTTGTTTGCTTTGCTTCCCTTTAGTACCCTCACAGCTTCCCCTCAGGTTAGGGCACTCAGGAGTGAGGAGCGTTTCTTCCCACACCAGGTCTTGGGGGCACACAGGCTTTGTACATTGGGAATAATTCACAGATCCGTCAGCTTAGGGTTGTTTCTGGGAAGGGTAATAGCCATGGTGTGGGGAGTGTAACCCCAGCAGCCTGCCACTGGCAGTAGGAGAATCCAGGCTTATCCCAGCTGCCTGATCTTACCCCACCACATGATCTTCAGCCCTAGACATCCTCAAATTCAGCTCTTACTACCTCTTACTATGTATCAGTTAGTTTTTGCTGCATAACAGACCATTCCCAAACTTGATGGCTTAGGACGACAGATATGTCTCATTTCTCATGACTCTGTGGGCTTCCCAAGTGGCTGGCTGGAGCTGAGTGTTATGATGTCTTCACACAGGTGTCTGGAGGGCCACAGGGTTCAGAGGCTGGATGGCACTGGAGTTACAGCTCATTGGGGCTTCCAGTTTGGTTGAGCCCTCCTGGAAAGGGCTAGGGACAGGGGTGGGGAACTGCAGTGGAGTGAGAGGTAGAGTGAGGAGGATGCCCATGGCCTGGTTTAGGCCTGGCAGAGGCTCCCAGGCAGGAGGCAGGTGGGAGCTACTTGGCCCAGCCCCTCGGTCTAGGCTCTGAGCAGAGGGACATGGATCAGACCTATGTCAGGCCTGAGGATAAATGATGACCACACCTGGGGTTGATGCCTGGACCCAGGACCCCATGCCACTCGCAGGCACTCAGGACCTATTGCAGGGCCAGGCCTCTCCTTCCTGGCCTCCTAGGTATGTCCTGGGTCTGTCTGGCATGGAGTTCATGGGGGTGAAGAGTGGGTAGAGAACACTGAGGGCATGAACCAAGGTGTGGGTGGGCTGGTCCCCGGGCAGGAGCCCAGTATCGTTCCTGATATTTTCCTGCTATGCTGGCCTCAGATAGCAACTCCAGGGAATCAGAGGCAGCCTGGTCTGAGCCCATCTTGCAGCTCATCCACCCCACCGACCCTGACTAAGGCCCATGAGGCCCAACATGTGGGGTGGGGAATCCTCAGAATCGATCCTGGGAGAGGTTGCCCCACAGAAAGCCCCCACAAGGGCAGGTTCCCAGGGATAGCCTGAGTCCTCCCACCCAGGGGCATCATCCATGCCAGCTGAAGGGCAGCATGGCTCTGCAGAAACAGGCCCATGAAGTGGAAAGTGCAGTCAGGAGGGTCTGGGGGGCCACAGTGGACTCCTGGGTCAAGATGAACAGAGGAAGAGCCATATCGCAGGGATGGGAAGTACTAGTAGTGGACAGCCTGGGGTGGAGGGAGCAGGTCTCCCTCCCCATGGGGGACACATGGGTGGGGCAGGAGGGAACATGGAGGATGGAAGGAGTAGGACTGTGGGGGACAGTCGGAGGTATAGAGGGGGACATGAGCGTAGAAGGAGCAGGTCTGTGGGAGGACAGCCCCAGGAGGACAGAAGGAGACCTGAAGGATGCAGGAGGGGACTTGGGATGGTGGGGAGGAATAGGCCTGTGGGGAACAGTTAGTGGGAAGGGAAAGAGAAGACATGGGGGGTGGAAAAGCAGGCCTGTGGTAAGGACAGTCAGGAGCTGCAGTAGGGGACATGGGGATGGCAGGAGCAGCCTTTACGTGGGGACCCACACTCACAAACAACAGTGAATTCCCATGGTTTTCATGAGCTGTGTCAGGGGTCAGCAAACTTTTTCTCTGAAGGGCCAGAGGCCTGGGCCCTACAGTCCCATCCCTTACCTCTGTGGCTGTCTCAGAAAAGCAGCCAGGATGACCCATAAATGATTGAGCATGACTAGGTTTCAATAAGACCTTATTCATGCACACTGAAATTTGAATTTCATATAATTTTCACGTTATGATATATTTTACTTCTTTTTTCCATTCATTTAAAAACATAAAATCACTCTTAGATGGCAGGCAATCCCAAAGCAGGTATAAACCAGAGTGTTAAGTTGAGCTAGAATGGCAAAGCTTTTAAGAATTATAACATGAAAATACAATAATATGCAATACTCAGCTGGCCGTGGAGATGGGCAACTGTGTGTACTGCTGGTAAATGCTGTCAAGCAGCCCAGATTCTCCTAGGAAACTCCTTGGCAGTGTATTGGTGGGAGTTTAAGCTAGTACAGTCTTTTCAGGGGAATTTGACCGTGCCCACCAACTTTTAAATATGCTGACCTTCCAACCAGCAATTGCATTTAAAAGAAAATCCATCCCACAGGAATACATGTTGAGAGTGCAAGAATGTGGCATTATCTGTAAGACTGGAAAACTGTGATTTTTACTAGGGGGTTATTGAGATAGTTAACATCTGTGAAAGGATGTGTTGGTTACATGGAACATACTTCTGTATGTTAAGTGGGTTCACATCCATTTCCACCTGTGTCTACACATTATCCCCTAGTGATGGTCGTGAGGATTGGGGCCTCTCCCTGGTCGTGGAGGAGCTGGGACAGTCTTCGTTGAGAGGCGGTGGAGCTGGAGCAGCAGAGGGGAGGGGGCCTCACCCGTGGCTGCCCTAGCTGGGGCGGGAGGCGGATTAGAGAACATTCCGCAGATGCCGCTGCCGGGCCTTCCTCGCCTGCCTGGCGGCAGCCTTTTGAGGCCTCTGGCTGACCCGGCTCCTGGCTCCTCCTCGGAAGGCAGCCCGAAGTTCCTGTCAATGTGCACCTGGCCAGGCCCCTCCTCATGATGCGATGCTCATCTCTGAACGCCTTCGGGGAGGAACCCTGCCAGGTGAGGGAACCCTGCCAGGTGAGGGGTCAGAGGGGGGAGGGGGAGGAACCTCTTCGGGTCATGGGTGGCTGGATAGCATATATCTGTGTGGCCCCTGGGGACAGTGGTCACTGACAGTTCCCTGAACAGCTGTCGGGTGTCCTGGGTGAGGGCACAGGCCAGCACAGCGCGCAGAACCCAACCTTAAGGCCCTAGCAAGTGCAACAGCCTCTCGGCTCCCTCTGCCAGCCCCCAAAGTAGGAGATGCCCTTGCAATCACACTGTGGTAGTGGTTTTTTTTCATCACTGCAGCTCAGTCCCAACCCCCAGGGCTCATGGAAGCTCCAAACACTGGTGGTGAAAGTGCCAGGAAGAGGTCAGCGTGGCCAGCCACCAGCCCTCACTATCCCACCATCAGACGCTTTTCTGACTGTAGGAATCTGCCTCCCGTTTTCCCAAGTTCAAAGGCAGATGGCTGATCTGGGTGTGTCTGTCCCTGCTGCTTCCAGCTCCCAGGTCTTGTCGCATTAGCCAGGGAGGCAGGGGCTCTGCTCTGATTGAAGGCCTCTGACCCACAGAAGTGCTGCAGGAGCCCTCTGACTGGGGCCCCAGCAGCAGACTTGATTTAGGTGCTGGGCTGGTTGGAGCAGCACTGGCTCAGCTGGTCGCCAGTACATGGTGCTCTGTACTGACTCAGCTCCTGGCTGACCCACATTTAGGGCCTCTGAGCTCTCAGAGCTTCTCAGCAGATTCTCCCATAACCTCTGTGCTAACCTAAAGTTCAGAGTGCAGGCCTCCACAGTCCTGCTCACACATGGTCCCCTCACCAGTAAAAGGATATTTACGAGGTGTCCCCACATGGCAGGTACAAGGAGGGCCTACCAGTCTGTGAGCTTGGGTGGTCTGCACTTCTCCCACCTCTTACCTTAGCTCTGAGTTTGAGCCTAATAAAAGCCCTTGCTGCCTCCCAGGCAAGTTCAGAGCTCCCTGCCACCCCCAGGCCTGTGCTAGGACTCCCTGTCTCTCCCAAGCTATCCTAGAACTCTCAGCCTCAATCAGGCCAAAAGGTGGAAACAACCTAAGTGCCCATCAATGGATGAATGGATAAACAAAATGTGGTATATCCATACGATGGAATATTATTCAGCCTTAAATAGAGATAAAATTCTGATACATGCTACAGCGTGGAAAGTCCTTGAAAACATTAAGCTAAATGAAATAAGCCAGACAAAAAGGACAAATATTGTATTATCCCACTTACATGAAGTTTCTAGAAGAGGCAAATTCATAGACATGAAAGGAGAAGAGAGGTTACCAGGGATTGGGAGGAGGAGGGTAACAGGAAATAATTTAATGTGTACACAGTTTCTATTTGGTGTGATGAAAAAGTTTTGGAAATAAATGGTGGTGATAGTTGCACAGCATTGTGAATGTGCAACTTAATGCCACTGAATTGTACGCTCATAAATTGTTAAAATGATAAATATTATGTTATGTATATTTTACTATAATAAGAAGACATATGATAAGAAAATTCACTAAAACATTATTTGTAGTAGCGAAATAGTAAACTAAATATCAATCAATAAACTATGGAAAAACATGCAGTGGGACATTGAACATTAAAGAGGAAGGAAAGCTAAAAACATTTGCCATCTCTGATGACATTTATGGCTCAACATTCTTTATACCCCAACATGTCACGATTTCTGTTATTATTGGCACTTCAGTCCTAATCATTTTTTCCAACTTTATGGATTAATTTAGTTCTTGAAATTAAGCACAAGTTTTTACACACACTTCAGGTTAATCTTTTCCCCCTATGTGTTTATGAACCAAAGTCAAAACTGCTCATTTTATGTACTGCTTGCACATATGTAGGTAACATGCAGGTTTGAGTAATGGCACGACAGATTAGTTTTTTATTTTTATTTTTTGCAGTACGCGGGCCACTCACTGTTGTGGCCTCTCCCGTTGCGGAGCACAGGCTCTGGACGTGCAGGCTCAGCAGCCATGGCTCACGGGCCCAGCCGCTCCGTGGCACGTGGGACCCTCCCGGACCGGGTCACGAACCCGTGTCCACTGCACCAGCAGGCGGACTGTCAACCACTGCGCCCCCAGGGAAGCCCCAGATTATTTTTTACTCTGAAGTCCATCCAAATCCTATTATAATCCCATGAATAGTATGAGCTTTAATTTACGCCACTTTATGAGCTTTAAATATTTTGGAAATTTTAAAATTACCCTTTTTACTTACTTTTTTATTTTCTTGCTTTCTGATAATACAGGCATTTTAAAAGTGCTTCTTTTGGGAAAGATATTTGTTTCTTTTCTTAACTTTTTATTGTGAAATGATTATAGATTTATAGGAAGCTGCAGTTATAGTACAAAGTGACCCAGGTAACTTTCATCCAAGACTGACATCTTTTACAAGTGTAGCATAATGTCAAAACCAGAAAATTGACATTGATACAATACAGGGAACTAGAATACAGACCTTAGTCAATTTTCACCTTTTTAAAAACCTACGTTCATGTGTGTGTGCATGCATGTGTGCATGTGTCTAGTTCCTTGCAATTGGATCTCATTAATAACCACCATCAAGGTACAGAACTGCTCTGTCACCACAGAGGAGCTCTAATACTGCCCCTTTAGACTTACACTGCCCCGAAAACCCACTTCTCCATAAAGCAACATCAAAAGTTGTCAAAACCAACTTTCTCAGTACTCTGGAAACTAATCAAAAATTTGCCACAACCCGAGGAGCATTTAATAAAGAAAAATACATAAAAAGGATTATATACCATGACGAGGTGTGATTTATATCACATTTAAGAAAACATTGGCTAACCCAAAGTCATGAAGATTTACTTTATGTTCTCATCTAAAAGTTTTAGCTCTTACATTCAGGTTTTTATGATCATTTTGAGCTAATTTTTATGTGTAATATCCTTATGCCAACACCACACTGTCTTTGTGTAATTTTGCAGCTTTAAAATCAGGAAGTGTGAGTCTTCCAACTTTGGGTTTTGGGTTGTTTTTTTTTTTTCAAAATTGTTTTGGCAATTCTGAATCCTTGAATTTTCATATAAATTTTAGGATCAGTTTGTTGAATTATGAAAAAACTAGGCACCTGGAATTTTGATAGGAATTTTATTGACTCTGTAGATCAATCTGGGGAATATTGCCATCTTAACAATATTAAGTCTTCTGATCCATGAACATTGAATGTCTTTCTGTTTATTTAGATATTCTTTAAACTCTTTCTAGAAGGCTTTATGGTTTTCAGTGTACATAGCTTCCACTTCTTCTATTTAAGTATTTTATTCTTTTTGATGCTATTGTAAATGGAATTGCTTTATTAATTTCATTTCAATTGTTCAGTACTTCTTATTTTCCAATCTGGATACTTTTTATTTCTTTTCTTGTCTGATTTCCTTGGCTCCAGCAAAATGCTGAATAGAAGTGGTGAGAACAGACATCTTTGTCTTGTTCCTCATCTTATGGAGAAAGCATCCAGTCATTCACTATTAAGTATGATGTTAGCCGTGGAGGTTTTGCAGACACTCTTGATCACATTAAGGAAGTCCTTTATATTCCCAGTTTGTTGAGTGTTTTATTGTGAAAGGGTGTTGAATTTTTTCAAATGCTTTTACTGCATCTATTGAGATTATCAATAGATAATGTAGATATGTAGACTTTGTTCTTAATCTATTAATGTAGTTTATTACATTAATTGATTTTGGGGTGTTAATCCAACCTTGCATTTCTGGCATGAATCCCACTTAGTCATGGTGTATAATTCCTTTCATTTGTTGCTAGATTCGGTTTGATAGTATTTTACTGAGAATATTTATGTCTACATTATATGAGATAATAGTCTGTAGTTTTCTTGTGATGGTGTTGTTTGTCTTTGGATCAGGGAAACACTGGCTTCAGAGAATGAGTTGAGAAGTGTTCCCTCTTCTATTTTCAGAGGAGTTTGTGAATGAATGACATTAATTCTTTAAATTATTGGTAGAATTCACCATTGAAGTCATCTAGTCCAAGGCTTTTCTTTGTGGAAAGTCTTAAAAATTACTAATCCAATCTTTGTAATAGCTCTATTCAGATACTCTCTTTCTACTTGAGTCTAGGTTGTTTGTGCTTTTTTAGGAACCTCTCCATTTCATCTAAATTATCTCATTTGTTGGCATACAGTTGTTCATAGTATTCCCTCATAAAACTTTTTTTTTGGTAAATCATTCCTGATTATAGTAATTTGAGTCCTTTTTTTCGTTGTCAGTCTAATTAAGATGTTGATCAATTTTGTTGCTCTTTACAAAGAACAAATTTTTGGTTTTGTTGATTTTCTCTATTTTGTATTCTATTTTTTTTATTTCATTGATTCACTCTAATCTTTATCAACTCCTTCCTTTTGTTTGCTTTGGGTTTAGTTTCTGCTCCTTCTTATTACTTAAGGTCGTTATTGATTTGAGAACTTTCTTTTCTTCATGTAGGCATTTGAAGCTATAAAGTTACTCTTAAGACTTGGTTTAGCTACATCTGATGTTTTGATGTGTTATGATGCTGTGCTTTATTTTCATTTATCTAATAGTATTTTCTAACTTACCTTGTCATATTTTCTTTGACCCATTGGTTATTTAGAGGTGTGTTATTTACTTCCCATATATTCGTGAATTTCTCAGATTTTATTCTATTATTCATTTCAGACAATTCCATTTTGGCTAAAGGACATAAGTGGTATGATTTTAATCCTTTAAATTTATTGAGGTTATTTTTTTTGACCTCGCATGCAGTCTATTCTAGAGAACATCCCATGGTTCCAGAGAAGAATTCGTATCTTGCTGTTGTTGGGTGAAGCATTCTATAGATCTTAGGTCTAGTTGGTTTATGGTATTGTTCCAGTACTGTTCATCATTGTTTATCTTCAACTTTTGTTTTATCTATTATTGAAATGTGTTATTAAAGTATTCATCTTGACATTAATTGTCTATTTCTCCCTTCAATTCTGTCAATTCTTGCTACATGAATTTTGGACTCTGTTTTAGATGCATATATGTTTATAATTATGGTATCTTCATGATGAATTGACCCTTTTATAATTTTTTATATCTTTATTGAAGGATAATTGCTTTACAATGTTGTGTTAGTTTCTGCTGTATAACAAAGTGGATCAGCTATATGTACACATATATCCTCGCTCTTGAGTCTCCCCCCCACCCTCCCTATCCCACCCCTCTAGGTCGTCACAAAGCATCGAGCTGATCTCTAGCAGCTTCCCACTAGCCATCCATTTTACATTTGGTAGTGTATATATGTCAGTGCTACTCTCTCACTTAGTCCCAGCTTCCCCTTCCCCCACTGTGTCCTCAAGTCTGTTCTCTATATCTGTGACTTTATTCCTGCCCTGCCACTAGGTTCATCAGTACCATTTTTTTTAGATTCCATATATGTGGATTAGCACCCAGTATTTGTTTTTCTCTTTCTGACTTACTTCACTCTGTATGACAGACTCTAGGTCCATCCACCTCATTACAAATAACTCAATTTCATTCCTTTTTATGGCTGAGTAATATTCCATTGTATATATGTGCCATATCTTCTTTATCCGCTCATCTGTTGATGGACACTTAGGTTGCTTCCATGTCCTGGCTATTGTAAGTAGACCTGCAATGAACACTGTGGTACATGTATCTTTTTGTTTTTTTAACATCTTTATTGGAGTATAATTGTTTTACAATGGTGTGTTAGTTTCTGCTTTATAACAAAGTGACTCAGCTATACATATATCCCCATATCTCCTCCCTCTTGCATCTCCCTCCCACCCTCCCTATCCCACCCCTTAAGGTGGTCACAAAGCAGTGAGCTGATCTCCCTGTGCTATGCGGCTGCTTCCCACTAGTTATCTATTTTACATTTGGTAGTGTATATATGTCCATGCCACTCCCTGATTTCATCCTAGCTTACCCTTCCCCCTCCCTGTGTCCTCAAGTCCATTATCTACATCTGCATCTTTATTTCTGTCCTGCCCCTAGGCTCTTCAGACAATTTTCTTTTTTTTTTAGATTCCATATATATGTGTTAGCATACAGTATTTGTTTTTCTCTTTCTGACTTACTTCACTCTGTATGACAGACTCTAGGTCCATCCACCTCACTACAAATAACTCAATTTCATTTCTTTTTATGGCTGAGTAATATTCCATTGTATATATGTGCCACATCTTTTCTTTTTTTTTACATCTTTATTGGAGTATAATTGCTTTACAATGGTGTGTTAGTTTTTGCTTTATAACAAAGTGATTCAGTTATACATATACATATGTTCCCATATCTCTTCCCTCTTGCATCTCCCTCCCTCCCACTCTCCCTATCCCACCCCTCCAGGCGGTCACAAAGCACCGAGCTGATCTCCCTGTGCTATGCGGCTGCCTCCTACTAGCTATCTACCTTACATTTGGTAGTGTATATATGTCCATGCCTCTCTCTTGCTTTGTCACAGCTTACCCTTCCCCCTCCCCATATCCTCAAGTCCATTCTCTAGTAGGTCTGTGTCTTTATTCCTGTCTTACCCCTACGTTCTTCATGACATTTTTTTTCTTAAATTCCATACATATGTGTTAGCATACGGTATTTGTCTTTCTCTTTCTGACTTACTTCATTCTGTATGACAGACTGTAGGTCTATCCACCTCATTACAAATAGCTCAATTTCGTTTCTTTTTATGGCTGAGTAATATTCCATTGTATATATGTGCCACATCTTCTTTATGCATTCATCTGTCAATGGACACTTAGGTTGCTTCTATGTCCTGGCTATTGTAAATAGAACTGCAATGAATACTGTGGGACATGACTTTTTGAATTATGGTTTTCTCAGGGTATATATCCAGCAGTGGAATTGCTGAGTCATCTGGTAGTTCTATTTTTAGTTTTTTAAGGAATCTCCATACTGTTCTCCATAGTGGCTGTATCAATTTACATTCCCAACAACAGTACAAGAGGGTTCCCTTTTCTCCACACCCTCTCCAGCATTTATTGTTTGTAGATTTTTTTTTGATGATGGCCATTCTGACTGGTGTGAGGTAATACCTCATTGTAGTTTTGATTTGCATTTCTATGATGATTAGTGATGTTGAGCATCTTTTCATGTGTTTGTTGGCAATCTGTATGTTTACTTTGGAGAAATGTCTATTTAGGTCTTCCACCCATTCTTGGAATGGGATCTTTGTTTTTTTGATATTGAGCTGCATGATCTGTTTGTATATTTTGGAGATTAATCCTTTGTCAGTTGCTTTGTTGGCAAATATTTTCTCCCATTCTGAGGATTGTTTTTTTTGTCTTATTTATAGTTTCCTTTGCTGTGCAAAAGCTTTTAAGTTTCATAAGGTCCCATTTGTTTATTTTTTATTTTATTTCCATTATTCTAGGAGGTGGTTCAAATAGGATCTTGCTATGATTTATGTCATAGAGTGTTCTGCCTATATTTTCCTGTAAGAGTTTTATAGTGTCTGGCCTTACATTTAGGTCTTTGATCCATTTGGAGTTTATTTTTGTGTATGGTGTTAGGAAGTATTCTAATTTCATTCTTTTACATGTAGCTGTCCAGTTTTCCCAGCACCACTTATTTAAGAGGCTATCTTTTCTCCATTGTATATTCTTGCCTCCTTTGTCAAAAATAAGGTGACCATATGTGTTTGGGTTTATCTATGGGCTTTCTATCCTGTTCCATTGATCTGTATTTCTATTTTTGTGCCAGTTCCATACTGTCTTGATTACCATAGCTTTGTAGTATAGTCTGAAGTCAGGGAACCTGATTCCTCCATCTCCCTTTTTCTTTCTCAAGATTGCTTTGGTTATTCGAGGTCTTTTGTGTTTCCATACAAATTTTAAAATTGTTTGTTTTAGTTCTGTGAAAAATGCCATTGGTAAATTTGATAGGGATTGCATTGAATCTGTAGAATGCTTTGGGTAGTATAGTCATTTTCACAGTGTTGATTCTTCCAATCCAAGAACATGGCATATCTTTCCATCTGTTTGTACTTTTATAATTTTTAAATGTCCTTCTTTATCTCTAGTAATATTTTTATTTTAACATCCATTTTGTCTGGTATTGGTATAGCTACTTCAGTTCTTCTGTGGTGTTCATGGTATATTTTTTTACAACCTTTTCTTTTGGCCTATTTGTATCTTTGTGTCATTTGTGGACAACAAATAGTAGGATCTTTGTTTTATTTTGTTTTATCCAGTCTCATATTTTCTACATTTTGATTGGATATTTTAATCCATTCATAGTTAATGTTATTGTTGCTATTGTTGCATACATGTCTACCTTTTGATTTTTGTTTTCTATATGTCTCATACCTATTTTGTTCTGCTTTTTGTTTTCTATATGTCTCATACTTATTTTGTTTCCCCTTACTGCTTTCTTTTGCATTATTTTTAACATTTTCTGGTGTAACATTTTAATTAATTTAATAATATTTAACTGTATGTTTTGTGTGATTTTCTTAGTGATTGCTAAGGCTTACAATACAGCCATACCTTGAAGATATTGCAGATTTGGTTCCACACCATTGCCATAAAACAAATATTGCAATAAAGCAAGTCACATAAATTTTTTTTGTTTCCTAGTGTGTATGAAAGGTATGTTGACACTATATTGTAGTCTGTTAAGTGTGCAATAGCATTATGTCTAAAAATACAATGTACAGACCTTAATTTAAAAATATTTTATTGCTAAAACATGCTAAGCATCATCTGAGCCTTCAGCAAGTCATAATCTTTTTGTTGGTGAAGGGGTTGAAATATTGCAAAAATTACCATGACACAGAGAGGTGAAATGAGCAAATGCTGCTGGAAAAATGGCACCAATAGATTTGCTTGATACAGGGTTGCTGCAAACCTTCAATTTGTAAAAAAGTGCAGTATTTGCAAAACATAATAAAGTGAAGCACAGTAAAATGAGATGTGCCTGTATAAATCTTAACTTATCAAAGTTGACTCCAGATTTATATTAACTTAAATCAAGGATATGTAGAAACTTTACTCCTTTATAGTTTTACTTTTCCCCCCTTTTGTTGTATTACTATACATATTTTACTTGTATGTGTGTGTGTGTTACAAACACAATAATACATTACTATAATTATTAATTTACCTAATTTTATGTCTCTTTAAGTAATCCGAGGGAAGAAAGAAGAGCAAGCATACAGTTATAGAGTTTATGTTAACTTTCTCATTTGTCATCTCTGTCTATCTTCATGTCTTCCTGTGAATTTGTGTTGCCATCTAATGTGACTTCCTTACCCAACCACCACCTTTGTGCTCTTATTATCATTATCAAATGTATTACATTTATATGTTAATGACCCCCAAATACAATTATATACATATAGCTTTATGAAATTGCTCTTAAAATAAGTTAAAGGAAGAAAAGAGAGGGTGTATACATTATACTGTCTTTTGTAATTACCTATATAATTACCTTTACCAGAACTCTTCATTTTTTCATATGGATTCAAATTGCCATCTGTGGTCACTTGCTTCCAGCCCAAAGAATTTCTTTAATAAATTTGTGAAGAAAGTCTGCAAGCAGAAAATTCTCTTATCTGGGAATGTTTTTACTATGCCTTCATTTTTTTTTTTTTTTTTTGGTACGCGGGCCTATCACTGTTGTGACCTTTCCCGTTGCGGAGCACAGGCTCCAGATGTGCAGGCTCAGGGGCCATGGCTCACGGGCCCAACCGCTCCGCCGCATGTGGGATCCTCCCGGACCGGGGCATGAACCCATGTCCCCTGCATCGGCAGGCGAACTCTCAACCACTGCGCCACCAGGGAAGCCCCATATGCCTTCATTTTTTAAAGATAGTTTTACTATATAAGATTCTTAGTTGATGGTTTTTGCTTTCAGCATTTTGAATATGTTATCCACTGCCGTCTGGTTACCATTGTTTCTGATGAGAAGTCTGTTGTTAATATTTTGGAGTTCCCTTTTGATGATTCATTTTTCTTTTTCTGGTTTCAAGATTTTTCTCTTTGTCTTTGTCTTTCAATATTTCGACTATGATGTGTCTGGGTGTGTATCTCTTTGAATTTCTTCTACTTGAAGTTCTTGAGCTTCTTGGATGTTGTGTTAGCTTCCTATTGCTGCTGTAACAAATTACCACAGATTTAGGACTTAAAACAATACAAATTTATTCTCTTATTGTTCTGGATGTCAGAAGTCAGAAATGAGTCTTACAGGGCTAAAATTAAGATACCATCAGGGCTAGTTCCTTCTGGATGCTCCTGGGAAGAATCTGTTCCCTGTCTCCTCTAACTTCTGGGGGCTGCTGATATTCCCTGGTTTATGGCCACAGTAATCCAATCTCTTGCTACTGTCATATCTCCTACTACTCACACTGACCCTCCTGCCTCCCTCTTATAAAGACCCTTGTCATTACATTGGGCCCACCCAAATAATCCAGGATAAGTCTCCCTTTCTCAAGATCTTTAATTTAATCATTTCTGCAAAGTCTCTTTGCCATACAAGATAATGTTCTCTGAGAATTAGGGTGAGGACATAGTTGGGGAGGCCATTCTTCAGCTTACAACAGGTATGTCAATTACTATTTTTCACCTAATGTGGAAAATGTTCAACAATGATTTCTTCTAACATTTGTTCTGTTCCTTCCTCCTTACCTTCTGGTATTCATGTTATGCATATGTTGCCCTTAATGGTGTCTAACATTTCTTGGAGGCTCTGTCAGTTTTTCTTCACTCTTTTTTCTTTATTCCTTCAGATTGCACAACTCTCTTCAAGATTGATGATTATTCTTCTACTTCAAATCTACTGTTGACTTCTCTAGTAAATTTTTCTTTTTGGTTATTGTTCCTTTTAGGTCCATAACTTTATTTGATTCTTTTTCATGATTTTTATCTCTATTGATATTATCTGTTTGGCCAGACATTGTCATCAGTTCTTTGAACATATTATAATAGCTTCTTTGACATCTTTGTTTACCAGAATGTTAGTGGCTTAAATATACAGGCTCTTTCACAGGCAGTTTCTATCACCTGTTTTTTTTTTTTTCTTGTGTATCAGTCACACTTTACTGTTTATTTATATAGATTTTGTTAAAACAGGACATTTCAGATAATATATTGTAGTAACTTTGAATACTGCCCCCTCCCCCAGAAATGGGGCTTGTTGTACTGTTTGCTTGTTCAGTTGTTTAGAGCCCTGGCTGGTCTAGTTCTGTGAAATCCATTTCCCCTGCAATGTAGCCTCTGGTGTTGCTCCACAGAGTTAACAGTCTTGGGAATGTGTGCAGTCTCCCTGTCCACCAGGATGACTGTGGTTTTAGCTGGCTCTCTTTGTCTCTGTGTCCAGTCTCCCCATCAAGTTTTTGGCTGGTCTGCCTCTACTGGTATCACACCCAGCTGTTAGCCTCCACTAACTGCTAGCTGACTCCTCCAATGTTTATAACAACCCTGTGATATAAATTGCCCCACAGTCTGATCCAGTTAAAGTCAAACTGCTTGGTAGGGGCAAGGGTGTTGCCAGTCTTTGAGGCTTGCTCCACCCATCCCCTAGGAAGTACTTTTGTGCTATGGAATAGGAGTTGTGTGTAGGGGCGGTGCGCAGGAGCAGGTATTGCTTTCCAGTTCCTGACACTACCCACTATGGAGCTTCCACAGCTCAGAGCCAGGAAGGAGGGGATCTGCATATGTTCACTGGCTGTTGAATCTACCCAGAATAGTTCTTCTGCCCCAAGAAGCTGGTGGAGATGGGAGTTGCAACTCTGCTGCTAAGAACACCAAAGTAGCTTCCCCAGTACACAAAGCTGTTTTGGAAAGAGTTTCTGCACTCTTCACCAGGCACCCACCCAGATCCTCCCTACATGGTGGAAGCTGAGGGTGGGAAGATGGATGTTGCCTGGCTGCCACCACCCACTCAAGATAGGCCTTCTGTAGCATTGAGCAATGGAAGATAACATCTGCTGATGTTCACTGGCTGCCAGACCCATCCTGAATAGCTCTTCTATACCATGGAACTTGAAGAGATGGGAAATGCAACCTGGCTGCCTACTGAACTGAAAGAGCAAGACAGAGATGTGAGGGAATGGATGCAGTCCCTAGCTTGAACGCCACAGTCTCCCATTTATTGAGTTTCTATAGACTTTTTTTTTTTTCTTTTTTTTTTTTTTGCGGTACGCAGGCCTCTCACTGTTGTGACCTCTCTCGTTGTGGAGCACAGGCTCCGGATGCGCAGGCTCAGCGGCCATGGCTTACAGGCCTAGCCGCTCCATGGCATGTGGGATCTTCCCGGACCGGGGCATCGGCAGGCGGATTCTCAACCACTGCACCACCAGGGAAGCCCCCATAGATTTTTTAAAATAAATATTTCTCAATGTGTTGTAAGCCCTTTGATCAATACCTAGTCTTTAAATGTTTGTATCTGCAAATTTTGGCCAGGCTAATAGATGTCTCTCCAGGGGAGATGTTTCCTTAAGCTCTTCACACCACCATTCTTGAAATCTTACCACATTCTTTTTATTGCTGAGTAGTATTCTTTTGTATGGATGTACTAGAATTTGTACAATCATTCACCCATTGAAGGACATTTAGATTATTTCCAGTTTTTTGCTATTATGAGTAAAGCTGCTATAGACATTCACATATAGATTTTTGTGTGAACAAAAATGCTCATTTCTCTGAAATACATGTGCAAGAGTGCAATTGCTGGCTTGTATGGTAAGTGCTTGTTTAATTTGGGAAGAAACTGCCAAACTATTTGCCAGAGAGCCTGTGCCATTTTACATTCTCACTAGCAATCTTTGAGAGGCCTAGATTCTCAATATCCTCACCAACATTTGGTATTGTCACTATTTTTTAAAATTTTACCTGTTATATTAAGTGTGTAGTGATATCTTATTCCCCTAATAGCTAATGATGTTGAACAGCTTTTCATTTGCTATTTACCATCAACTTTACCATCCCTTTGATAAAATGTCTGTTCATGTCTTCTGCCCATTTATAATCAGATTGTTTGTTTACTGTTGAGTTTTGAGTGTTCTTCATATAGTCTAGGTGTGAGTCTTGTGTCAGATATATAATTTGTAAATGTTTTCTCCAACTCTTTATCTTGTCTCTTTATCCTCTTGGCATGGTATGTCATAGAGCAAAAGCTTTTAATTTTGATTATGTATAATTTATTAATTTTTTCTTTTATGGATCATACTTTTGGTGTCTCATCTATGAACTGTTCACCTAGCTTTAGGCCCTGGAGATTTTTCTCCTAATTTTTTTTTAGCTTTTAAAATTTATTCATAAACCCATGGTCAATTTTGAAATAATTTTTTATGAAGTATAGAGTTTGGTTTACACTTTTTTACCTTATGTATGTCTAATTGCTCCAGCATCATTTGTTGAAAGACTATATTTACCCATATTTAAATGCTTTTCTGCCTTTGTCAGAAATTAGTTGGGCTTATTTCATTGGTATATTTCTGTTTGTCTATTTTATTCTAGTGATCTATGTGTCTTCCCTCCACTAATATCACACTGTCTTGATTATTGCAGATATTGTAGTAGGCCTTAACATCAGATAGAGTAATTCCTCTCACTTTATTCTTCTTTAAAATTTTTTTTTGGTATGCAAAAGAACCATTGCCTTTCCATATAAATTTTAGAAGAAGCTTATTTAGGTCTACAAAAATTTTTTTTTCTGGTATTTTGATAAGAATGGTGTTAAATCTATAAATCATGTCCAAAATAATCCCTGGGGCTTAGGTTTTATGGATTTTACTCCCATGATTATTTATGTTATATGGCACAGTTGACCTTAAGATAGGAAGATTATCCTGAGTCTGACCTAATCACATGAACCCTTGAAAAGCAGAGAGCTTTTCCCAGCTGATAGCAGAAGGAAAAGTCAGAGAGATGCAAAACACAAGAAGGATTTGATGCACTGCAGCTGACTTGAAGATGGAGGAGCCATATGATGAGGAATGTCGGTGACCTCTAGGAGCTGGAAGTAGCCCCTGGTTGACAGACAGCAGGTAAACAAGGACCTCAGTTATACAGATTCAAGAAATTGAATACTGCTAACAAGAATAAGCTTGAAAGTGAGTTTTTGCCCAGAGCCTCCACATGAGAACTCAGTCTGGCTGACAAGTTGATTTTGGCTTTGTGCAGAGAATTCAGCCACAGCATTCTGCACTTCTGACCTAATGAAACTGAGATAATATATATATGCTTTTATTTAAGCTGATAGGTTTGTGATAATTTGTTATGCAGCAATAGAAAACAAATACAGATTTTGGTACCAAGCATGAGCTGGTGCCTTAATAAGTACCTAAATGTGGGGTGGGTTTGAAATCTGGCAGTGGGTGGTGGCTGGAAATATTTTGTAGAGTATAATGGGAAAAGACTAGATTGTATAGAAGAAAATGATAGTAGCAAAGTGGATGTTGAGAATGCTGCAGGTGACTGGAAGAAGGAGGATCCTTGTTATGCAGTGGAAGAATGCTTAGCAAAAATTGTTTCCAAACTTCAAGAGGAGGCCTGGTTTCTACTTATTGCTACAGGAAAAATGCAAAAGGAGAGATAAATTGAGGGAAGATCTGTTAAACAAAAAGACACCAGGGCTTGATGATTTTGAAAATTCTCATCCATGCTGTTGCTTTTATCAGCAGTTTTCCCTTTACATTGCACAGTAGTATTCTGTCATATCAGTGTACCACAGTTTGTTCATGCATCTGTCAGTTATAGGACATTTGGATTGTTTACTCTTTTGGCAATTAGGAATAAAGCTATAAACATTTATGTACAGGTTTTGAACAAACACAAGCTTCCATTTCCTTTGCATAGATAACTAGATGTGGGGTTGCTGGGTCATATGGCAAATGCACATCTAACTTTACAGAAGATTATCAACTGATTTCAAAGTGGCAGTACCATTTTGCATTCCCACCAACAATAGTTCAGAGTTCCAGTTGCTCCACATCCTTGCCAGCACTTGGTAATATCAATGGTGTTGTATGTATAGCAGTATCACATTGTTGTTTTAATATGCATTTTCCTAATAACTAATGATGTTGAGTTTCTTTTCACATGCTTAATTGCTATACATATATTTGATGAAGTGTCTTGAAATATTTTGCCAATATTTTTGTTATTTTCTTATATTAAGTTTTGAGATTTTTATATATTCTGGATATGTCACCTATCTGACATGTGTTTTGCAATTACCCCTACCCTCATGGATCATCTTTTCATCATTTTGCCAATTTCTACGAAAAAAAAAAGCTTGCTGGGATTTTTATGAAGATTGTGTTGAATCTATAGGTCAATTTAGGGGAAGCAGCTATTCTTAAGCAATATTGAATCTTCTAGTCCATGAATGTGGTATATCTCTACATTTATTTAGGTCTTCTTTGACTTCCTTTATTATACACATCATTCAGCATTTAGATATTACACACTTTTCTATATTTATGCCTCTGTACCTTATGATTTTTAGTTATTATTACAAGTAGCATTTTTAAAACGTTCAGTTTCCAATTGCTCATTGCTATTATGTAGAAATACAGCTGATACTTGTGTACTGACGTTGTATCCTGCAACCTTGCAAACTCATTATTTCTAGTGGCTTTTTTTTTCTTAAAAGTTTTTCTGATCTCCTTGACTGTAGCACACACAAAAAGTGACAGTTCTCCCAGGCTCCACCAGGAGTAGAGGAAGAGCAGAGGACAAGAGTGCAGAGATTTCTTTTTCCAGGCCTAGGCTTGTGAAAAACGATGGCCAAGTGTTAGTCCTCAGCAGGGCCCACAGAGGGGCTGTATTCCTAGTCAGCCCTCTTGAGTCTGGAGCATCAGCATCTCCAAGAATTCATTTATATTCAAGAAATATGGGGAGGGAAATCCACTGTTACTTGTTGAACTGGAAAGAATAGACCCCATGGTCTGAGGGAGCATCCACAGTCACTTGATTTTGCTGGCCGCTGCTCTCCTCAACTGAAAAAGAGGAAGGCACAGGGGTGTATTGGGAGATGTAAGCTCCTTGCGTAGCTGCAGCTGTTGGCATATATATGCCCTTGCTGCTCAGGGAAAGGTGGCCCGGTTGCTGGGTAAGAGACCCCATCATGGAGGCAGGCTGGAGAGAAATGGGATGATACATTCCTGGTGTCAGAACTGAACCTGAAGGCTACATGAGATATGACTGGTGGTGCATCCAAGATGGGTTAGATACTTATAAGAGGAGATTTCTGAGTTACTCTCTGATATGAAGACACAGGAGATGGAAGATATGGGGACAGTGCAGACTGAGCAAGCATCTTGTTGGGGGTGATGTTATAAAGAGCCAAGTAAAACCCATTCTGAAGAGCTGTGGTGGGGTCATAGGTCAAGGCCATACCACGCATGTCTGCATTCCTTGGCCAGGCTTTCCATTTTGCATAAAATTTCCTTGGTTCTGTCATTTCTTTGGACCCCCATCAGCAAATTTGCAAAGCAAGGGATCAGATGGGGCTGGTACACCAGGAGGTGCCTTAATATATTTTCCAAAGTGATGATAGTTTTACACTTCTCTGTGGGGGCTCCATCCTTGCAAAGCCAACCCCTCTGCTGGTTCCACTGGTATCTCGAAGGATTCGAGTGGAGATAACCTGACCAAAGGACTTTAGCATTCCTTCCAGTTTTGGCTCATCCGTTGACAATGGGAGGTTTGAGATGTATAAATTTGTGGGGTTCTGCTCCAGTTGCTTTGCCATCTGTGCTTGTACACCACTGGTTTTCAGTGCTTTTACAGCTTTCTGTGCTGCTGAAGGGCTGTCAAAGTCCACAAAGCCATAGCACTTGCACTTGTTTGTGGTCTTGCCTAGTATGGCCTTAGTGGAGACAAACTTGCCGTATGGCTGACACAACTTGACTAGGTCCTGGTCAGTAGTGCTTGGCTGCAACGCCCTGATGTAGAAGTTGATTTCACTCAGCTGGTCATTTACAGGTACTCTCACTGCTGCTCTTAGGGGTACTGTTGACTGGACTTGGTGGTGCCATTTGCTAAGACAATGGCACATATGACCAACCTGAAATTTATGCCCAAGCCGAAGTTCACAGAGTTGGGATGTTTGTTCAAACTGTCTCTGAGCAAAACCGCATGCTGGAGTCTAGGTGTTTGTTCGACCTCCATGCCGCACTGTGAGGTGGGGTACTGAGGGCCGCATCTGGCCTTCGAACGTCGAAGCTCACTAAGAGACTTCTTGAACAGAGCTCACTCTTATCTGAGTGTAGAGAGGGACCGCTCTCCCCTCTCTCCGAGAATTCCATCATTCTGACGCTTCCGCGTCCTCAGCCTTTGCAACTGTCCCACCTCAGCGTTCCCGCCCTCAGCCTCTAGTAGCTTTTTGATAAATTATTTGGAATTTTCTACATGGGCAACCATGTGAATAGAAATGGATTCACTCCTTACTTTCTCTTTTTATAAACCTCTTTTTATTTCTTTTTCTTCTTTTGTTACACTGGCCAGGAAATCCAGGACAATGTTGAATAGGAGTGGTAAGAGTGGACATCCCTATCTTCTTTCTGATCTTAAGAGGAAAGCCTTAACTGTGATGTGAGTGGTAGGTGGCTTTCTCTTTCACCCAAGAATCCTCTAGAAGTTGTGGGGTTTTTTTTTTCTAGATTTAGAGATGTTTTGGAAAAGCCCCACATTTTACTACTGATTTTGAGCTTTAAGCCATTGTAGTCAGTGGATATGACCTGTATTATATAAAAATTTGGGACTTGTTGAGATATTGCTTGTAGTCTATTATAGGCTTTTATTTGAAAGACATTCTACCTATGTTTTAAAAGAATGTGTATTCTCTCTCCAGAGTTCACAGTTATAAATCTTAATCCAACATTACAATAAGAATAGTATTTTTCTTCATCTATCTGTAAATGAACATTCCACTTTGCAAGCCCAAACTGCTTGTTACGTAAAACTAGATCTCACTTAGTTCAGGAGTTATCCCCATCCTGGGAAGGATGATGACTTTGTTTATGCCAAGGCATTGACATGGGGATATCTCATCTTTGGTCATCATTCATCTTGCAGATGTGCATGGATTTTAATGGGACTCTGGTCATTGGCTCCTGTCCCTTCCTGGATTGACCTCCTGATCCAAAACACATGGCTCCCACTTTCACTGGTCTCTGGGCTCCATTCAGCCCCTCAGAGATATATCCTCCTGGGAAATTTGAGCTGCTCTCAAGCCCACCATTGATATGCTCAACACCAATAAGCTCCCTATACCCATAGGGAAACTCTGGTTTTGTTGCTTTATGCCTACTTATTCAGGAAAAGGGAGTGTATTTCCACTACAGCTCTCCTGTCCAACACTTTTGTGGGGGTCTGGCTTCCCAGAACAACAAGGCACAGGGCCCTTTTGAGAGCTGTTTTGAGATGTATCTCTCTTGCTTCCCCTCTGTCACCTGCCCCTCAAGTTCAGACAATTTTCCATACTCTGAGGGTAGAAGGGAAGACAATTATTTAATTTTGAAAGAAAATAGATTTTTATATTAGACATATAAACATTTGGTGAAAATATAGTTTTATTCCCTTCATAAAGATTAGATTAAAATTTTTATTGTGATGAAATATACATAGTATAAAATCTCTTTTAAAACATTTATAGTGTACAGTTCAGTGGCATTAAGTACACTCATAGCATTGTGCAGCCATCACTACCATCCATCTCCAGAATTTTCTATTTTCCCAAACTGAAACTCCGTCCACATTAAACTAACTCCCCATTTCCCACCTCCCCCTGCCCTTGGTTACCACCACTCTACTTACTGTCCCTATGAATTTGCCTGTTCTAGGGATCTCATATAAGTGGAATCATA
Organism: Aethalodelphis obliquidens; assembly: GCF_003676395.1. Classification (NCBI taxonomy): domain Eukaryota; kingdom Metazoa; phylum Chordata; class Mammalia; order Artiodactyla; family Delphinidae; genus Aethalodelphis; species Aethalodelphis obliquidens. Next base: position 2,018,042 of record NW_020838046.1, read on the forward strand.
CACCATTTGTTCTTTTGTGTCTTGCTTATTTCACTCAGCATAATGTTTTCAAGGCTCATCAATATTTTAGAATGTATCAAAATTTCATTCATTTTTAAGACTGGGTCTAAACTGTTGTTAAAGACATTCAATGAATTCTGAACTTTGACTTTTGTGTTTTTCATTTTTGGTTCTTTTTTGAATCTTCTATGTCAAATTTATAGTTTCCAGTTGTTACAGAAATTTACAAGCTTGGTTTTATCCCCTTGAACATAATAAGGACATTTGTTTTATAGTTTACATTTGTGTTACTGATAATCCAAGTATTTGGATTTCTTCAGGTCTGTTTTTCTTTTTTAAAAAACATTTAGTGCTTAAAATCCTTTGGAGGGAACACTAGCTTTCAGTTGCTATTCTACCTGGAATTCTATACCTTTCCCTGGTATAACTTTTTATATTTTGAAGGTATTTTGAAAGTCTGGAATGAGATTCAGAATTAGTTTATCTATACCAAATGAGTTCTTTTCAGAAGGACTGACAGACTAAATTAAAACAAAGAAAAAGAGAGAAAGATAGGAAGGAGGATGGAAGGGAGGGAGCAAGGGAGGGAGGGAGGGAGGGAAGGAAAAAAGGAAAAGAAACCTTTAGAATGGAATATTCAATAATTTTTCTTTTGTTTGTTTGTTTCAAATATACTTTTTGTGTTTTGGAGTTTTCTGCATGAAACCTATGCTGTTTTACCAGCATTGTTTTACAATCCAGACATTTAGAAGGGAAATAATGTTTATATATAATGAAAATAACATTTATTATCTTCTATTTCAAAGCATCTACACCCTTTGAGGGCATTAATATCTTCTTCATTACCTACTAAAGAATACTGTTTATTCTATTCCTATGTTATTCGCCTTCATCTGTCTAAATAGTTTATATCTAGTTGAGTGCAACCTATTTATAAACTTGGAAAACTTACAATTCAAAAAAAAATTTGCCTAATTATTCCTATTTGATTCCTTTAGAACAGAGGAAAATATTTTGACAGTATGGCCTGTGGGTCTTATCTAGCCCTTCACCTTTTACTTATAAATAAAGTTTTATTGAAACACAGCTGCGCTCATTTCTTTATATATTGCCTAAGGCTGTTGCCCTATAATGGCAGAATTGAGCAGTTGTGACAGAGACAGTGTGACACACAAATTGTAAAATATTTTTTTATCTGGCCCTCCACAGAAAAAGTTTGGAGACCCCTGCTTTAAAGGATTGCTGTCCACTAAATCTTACTAATTGTGGAAGTCTGATTACTTCCTTTCCCAGATTTTTCTTTTTTTTATAGAAGTATAGATGAATTACAATATTATATTAGTTTCTGGTGTACAACATAGTAATTTAATATTTTTATAGATTACACTCCATTTAAGGTTATTACAGGTTAATGACTAAATTTCCCGAGCTTTACAATATGTCTTTGTTGCTTATTTATTCTATACATTGTAGTTTGTGTTGCTTAATCTTATACAACTATCTCACCCCTCCCCCCTTCCCTCTCTCTACTAATAACCACCATTTTGTTCTCTATATCTGTGAGTCTGTTTTGTTATATTCATTACTTTTATTTTTTTAGATTCCATATACAAGTGATAACATGGAGTATTTGTCTTTGTCTGTCTTATTTCACTAAGCATAATATACTCTAGGTCCATCCATGTTGTTGCAAGTGGCAGAATTTCATTCTTTTTTATGGCTGAGCAATAGTCCACATCTTCTTTATCCATTCATCTGTTGATGGATACTTAGTGTGGTTACATATCTAGGATATTGTAAATAATGCTGCTATGACCATTGGTGTGCATGTATCTTTTCAAATTAGTGTTTTTATTTTCTTTGCATATATAGTCAGCAGTGGAATTACTGGATCATATGGTAGTTCTATAATTAGTTTTTTTGAGAAACCTCCATACTGTTTTCCATAGTGGATGCACCAATTTACAATTCCACCAAGTGTACTAAAGTTCCTATTTCTCCACAGCCTTGACAATATTTATTATTTGTAGACTTTTGGTGATAGCCATTTTGATAGGTGTGAGGTGATATCTCATGGAGGTTTTGCTTTGCATTTCTCTGATCATTAGTAATGTTGAGCATTTTTTTCATGTACCTGCTGTTCATCTGTATATTTTCTTTGGAAAAATTTCTATTCAGTCTTCTGCCAATTTTTAAATTAGATTCTTTATCAAGAATTTGATAAATCTTTATCAAGATTTATCTTTATCAAGATAAATCTTTATCAAGATTTCTTGATATTGAGTTGTATGAGTTCTTTATATATTTTGGATATTAACCCTCATTGGTCATATCATTTGCAAATATTTTCTCCCATTCAGTATGTTGTCTTTTTGTTTTGCTGATGGTTTCCTTTGCTGTGCAAAAGATTTTAAGTTTAATTAGGTCCTATTTGTTTATTTTTGCTTTTATTTCTTTTGCCTTAGGAGACAGATTTCAAGAAATATTGCTACTATTTATGTCAAAGAGGGTTCTGCCTGTGTTCTCTTCTAGGAGTTTTATAATTTCAGGTCTTACATTTAGGTCCTTAATCCACTTTGAATTTATTTTTGTTTATGAGATAAGGAAATGTTCTAATCTCATTCTTTTACATGTAGCTGTCCAGTTTTCACAGCACCACATGTTGAAGAGACAGTCTTTTCTCCATTGTATATTCTTTCCTCCTTTTTCATCAATTAATTGACCATAAGTGTGGGTTTATTTCTGGGCTCTCTATTCAGTTCCATTCATCTATGTGTCTATTTCTGTGCCATGCTGTTTTGATTACTGTTGCTTTGTAGTATAGTCTCAAGCCAGGGAGTGTGATACTTCGAACTGTGTTCTTTTTTCTCAAGAATGCTTTGGCAATTCAGGGTCTTTCTGTGGTTCAATATAAATTTTAAGATTATTTGTTCTAGTTCTGTAAAACTGTCATGAATATTTTGATAGGGACTGCATTACATATGTAGATTGCTTTGGTAGTATGGATATTTTAACAATATTAATTCTTCCAACCCAAGAACATGGGATATCTTTCCATTTCTTTGGATCATTTTAAATTTCCTTCATCAATATTTTATAGTTTTCAAAGTATAGGTTTTTCACCTTCTTGGTTAAGTTTACCCTAGGTATTTTTTTGATGCTATTTTAAACGGGATTGTTTTTTTACTTTCTCTTTCTGATAGTCATTATTATTATGTTGAAAAGCAACAGGTTTTTGTATATTAATCTTGTATCTTGCAATTTTATTGAATTCACTTATTAGTTCTAATCGTTTTTTGGTGGAGACTTTTTCTTTTTCTTGTATGATTGCTGTGGCTAGGACTTCCAATACTATGTTAAATTGAAGTGGCAAGAGTGGTCATCTTTGTCTTGTTTCTGAATTTAGAGGAAAGACTTTCAGTTTTTCACAGTCGAGAATGATGTTAGGTAAGATTTGGTCATAAATGCCCTTTATTATATTCAGATATGTTTCCTCTATACCAACTTTGATGAGAATTTTTATAATGAATTGATGTTGCATTTTGTCAAATGCATTTTCTGCATCTATTGAGATGATCATGTGATTTTTATCCTTCTGTTTGTTAATGTGATGTATCACATTGATTGAATTTACCTTGTGAATATTGAATCATCCTTGCATCCCTGGAATAAATCCCACTTGATCATGACATATAATCCTTTTTATACATTGTTGGATTTGGTTTCAATATTTTTTTTTACGTTTATAGGCACATGAAATAGCTTTTACTATTATTTCTGTTAACAATATATAACAGATTATCCAGTTGTTAATGATTTATTTCACATTTCAATTTGGATTTTAAAAATTTATAACATTTCTTCAATTTCCAGATATTTAAGAAAATAATTTATCTCTTATTTTCTTTAAGAAAATTATTTTTTAATTTGATTTTTATTTTATATTGCAGTATAATTGATTTACAATGTTGTGTTAGTTTCAGGTGTACAGCAAAGTGATTGTTACACATATACATATATCCATTATTTTTCATATTTTTCCCCATATAGGTTATTACAGAATATTAAGTAGTGTTCCCTGTGCCATACAGTAGGTCCTTGTTTGTTATCTATTTTATATATAGTAGTGTGTATATGTTAATCCCAAACTCCTAATTTATCCTTCCCCCCAATGATGTTTCCCCTTTGGTAACCATAAGTTTGTTTTCGAATTCTGTGTGTCTGTTTCTGTTTTGTAAATAAATTCATCTGTATCATTTTTTTCGATTCCACATATAAGTGATATCATATGATATTTGTCTTTCTCTGTCTATCATACTTCACTTAGTATGATAATCTCTATGTCCATTCATGTTGTTGCAAATGGTATTTTTCATTCTTTTTATGGCTAATATTCCATTGTATATATGTACCACATCTTCTTTATCCATTTCTCTGTTGATGGGCATTTAGGTTGCTTCTATGTCCTGGCTATTGTAAATAGTGCTGCAGTGAACACTGGGGTGCATGTATCTTTTCTGTTTGGTGTGAGGTGATACCCCATTGTAGTTCTGATTTGCATTTCTCTAATAATTAGGGTTGTTGAACTTCTTTTCAAGTGCTTTTTGGGCATCTGCCTTTTTTGGAGAAATGTATATTTAGATCTTCTGCCCACTTTTTGATTGGGTTGCCTTTTTTTTTTTAATTGAGCTGCATGAGCTGTTGGTATATTTTGGAGATTAATCCCTTGTTGGATGCTTTGTTTGTATTTATTTTCTCCCATTCTGTTGGTTGTCTTTGATTATAGTTTCCTTTGCTGTGCAAAAGCTTTTAAGTTTAATTAGGTCCCATTTGTTTATTTTTGTTTTTATTTTCATTACTCTAGGAGGTGGGTCCAGAAAGATATGCTGAGATTTATGTCAAAGCATGTTCTGCCTATGTTTTCCTTTAAGTGTTTTAGAGTTTGCAGTCTTACATTTAGGTCTTTAATCCATTTTGAGTTTATTTTTGTGTATGGTGTTAGAGAATGTTCTAATTTCATTCTTTACATGTAGTTGTCCAGTTTTCCCAGCACCACTTACTGAAGAGCCTGTCTTCTCTCCATCATATAGTCTTGCCCCCTTTGTCATAGGTTAACAGACAGTAGGTGCATGGGTGTATTTTTGGGCTTTCTATCCTATTCTATTAATGTATATTTCTGTTTTTGTGCCAGTACCATACTGTTTTGATGACTGTAGCTTTGTAGTATAGTCTGAAGTCAGGGAGCCTGATTCCTCCATTTTCATTTTTCTTTCTCAAGATTGCCTTGGCTATTCGGGGTCTTTTGTGTTTTCATAAAAATTTAAAAAAATGTTTGTTCTAGTTCTGCAAAAAGTTCCATTGGTATTTTGACAAGGATTGCATTGAATCTGTTGATTGCTTTGGGTAGTATAGTCATTTTGACAATATTGATTATTCCAATCCCAGAACATGATATCTCTCCATCTGTTTGTATCATCTTTGATTTCTTTCATCAGCATTATATAGTTTTCAGAGTACAGGTCTTTTACATCCTTAGGTAGATTTATATCTAGATATTTTATTCTTTTTGTTGAGATGGTAAATGGGATTGTTTCCTTAATTTCCCTTTGTGAACTTTTGTTGTTAGTGTATAGGAATGCAAGAGATTTCTGTGTGCTAATTTTGTATCCTGCAACTTTACCAAATTCATTGATGAGCTCTAGTAGTTTTCTGGTAGCATCTTTAGGATTTTCTATGTATAGTATCATGTCATCTGTAAACAGTGACAGTTTTACTTCTTTCCAAATTGTATCCTTTTATTTATTTTTCTTCTTTGATTGCCATGGCTAGGACTTCCAAATCTATGTTGAATAAAAGTGGTGAGAGTAGACATCCTTGTCTTGTTCCTGATCTTAGATGAAATGCTGTCAGCTTTCCCCCCACTGATACCAGTGTTAGCTGTGGGTTTGCCATATATGACCTTTGTTATGTTGAGGTATGTTCCCTCTATGGCCACTTTCTTGAGAGTTTTTATCATAAATCGGTGTTGAATTTTGTCAAAATCTCTTTCTGCATCTATTGAGATGATCATATGGTTTCTATTCTTCAATTTGTTAATGTGGTGTAGCAACTGATTGATTTCTGGATATTGAAAAATCCTTGCATTCCTGGGATAAATCCAACTTGATCATGGTGTATGATCCTTTTAATGTGTTGTTGGGTTCCCTTTGCTAGTATTTTGTTCAGGGTTTTTTGTCTGTGTTCAACAGCGATATTGGCCCATAAATTTCTTTTTTTATGATATCTTTGTTTGGTTTTGGTATAGGGTGATGGTGGCCTCATAGAATGACTTTGGGAGTGTTTCTTTGTCTGCAATTTTTAGGAAGAGTTTCAAAAGGATAGGTGTTAACTCTTCTCTAAATATTTGATAGCATTTACCTGTGAAGGTTTGCTAATATTTTGTTGAGGATTTTGCCTCTTCATTTATCAAAGATACTGGTAATTTTTTTTGCATTGTCTTTGTCTGGTTTTGGTATCAGGGTAATGGTGGCCTCATTTATTTTTGATTTTACAATTTCTTGGCTATTAATCTTTGTACTAGCATATTTAAGTGGTTGATACTCAGCCATTACTATGTATTTGTTTTTTTAAAAAAATTTATTGGAGTATTGTTGATTTAAAATGTTGCATTTGTTTCTCTGTACGGCAAAGTGACTCAGTTATACATACACATATATCCACTCTTTTTTTAGATTTTATTCTCATATAGGTCATTACAGAGGATTGAAGCTATAAACTTCCCTCTTAGAACTGCTTTTGCTGCATCCTATAGGTTTTGGATGGTTTTGTTTTCTTCGTCATTTGTCTCTAGGGATTTTTTTATTTCCTTTTTTATTTCTTCAGTGATCCATTGCTTGTTTAGTAACATATTGTTTAGTCTCCATATGTTTGTGGGTTTTTTTTTTTTACAGTTTTTTTCCCCCTGTAATTGATTTCTGATCTTATAGCCTTGTGGTTGGAAAAGATGCTTGATATGATTTCAGTTTTCTTAAATTTACCAAGGCTTGATTTGTGGTTCAAGATGTGATCTATCCTGGAGAATGTTCCATGTGTAGTTGAGAAGAAAGTTTACTCTGCTGCTTTCAGATAGAATGTTCTGTAGATATCAATTAAGTCCATCTGATCTAATGTGTCATTTAAGGCTTGTGTTTCCTTATTAATTTTCTGTCTGGATGATCTGTCCATTGGTGTAAGTGGGGCATTAAAGTTCTCCACTCTTACTATGTTACTTTCAATTTCCCCTTTGATGGCTGTTAGCATTTGCCTTATATATTGAGGTGCTCCTATGTTGGGTGCATATATATTTACAATTGTTATATCTTCTTTTTGGATTAATCTATTGCTTATTATGTAGTGTCCTTCCTTGTGTCTTGTAACAGTCTTTATTTTAAAGTCCATTTTGTCTGATATAAGTATTGCTACTCCAGCTTTCTTTTGATTTCCATTTGCATGGAGTATCTTTTTCCATCTCCTCACTTTCAGTCTGTATGTGTCTCTAGATCTGAAGTGGGTCTGTTGTAGACAGCATATATACGGGTCTTGTTTTTGTATCCATTCAGCCAGCCTATGTCTTTTGGTTGGCACATTTAATCCATTTACATTTAAGGTAATTATCAATATGTATGTTCCTATTACCATTTTCTTAATTGTTTTGGGTTCGTTTTTGTAGGTCTTTTTTCTTCCCTTCCTCTTTTGTTCTCTTCTCTTTGGTTTGATGACCACTTTCAGTGTTGTGTTTGGGTTGCTTTTTTCTTTTTTTTTTTGTGTGTGTGTATCTATTGTAGTTTTTGGGTTTGCTGTTCACATGAGGTTTTGATTCATCTGTCTCTATATATACAAGATTGTTGTAAGCTGCTGCTCTCTTTCCCATCTAAAGAATTTCCTTTAGCATTTGTTGTAAAGCTGATTTGGTGGTGTTGAATTCTCTTAGAGTTTCTCATCGGTAAAGCCTTTGATTTTCCATCAAATCTGAATGAGAGCCTTGCTGGGTAGAGTATTCTTCGTTGTAGATTTTTCTCTTTCATCACTTGAAATATATCCTGCCACTTCATTCTGGCCTGCTGTGTTTCTGCTGAACAGTCAGCTGATACCTTATGGGCATTCCCTTGCTTGTTATTTGTTGCTTTTCCCTTGTGCTTTTAATATATTTTCTGTCTCAAAATTTTTTGTCAGTTTGATTAAAATGTGTCTTGACATGTTCCTCCTTTGGTTCATTCTGTATGGGATTCTCTGCACTTCCTGGACTTGATTAAGTGTTTCCTTTTTTTTCTTTCTCTTCTTCTTCTGTGACCCCTATTATGCAAATGTTGGTGTGTTTAATATTGTCCCAGAGGTCTCTGAGACTGTCCTCACTTCTTTTCACTCTTTTTTATTTATTCTGCTCTGTGGCATTGATTTCCGCCACTCTGTCTTCCAGCTCACTTATTCGTTCTTCTGCCTCTGTTTTTCTGATACTGATTCCTTCTAGTGTATTTTTCAGTTCAGTTATTGTAGAATTCACCTCTGTTTTTTTGTTCTTTAAATATTCTAGCCCCTTGTTAAATATTTCTTATATCTTCTTGATCTGTGCCTCCACTCATTTTCCAAGATTTTGGATCATCTTTCCTATCAGTACTCTGAATTCTTTTTCAGGTAGGTTGCCTATCTCCTCTTCATTTAGTTGTTCTTGTGTGTTTTTATCTTGCTCCTTCTTTTGCAACATATTTCTCTGTCATCTCATTTTGTCTAACTTTCTGTGTTTGTGGTCTCCTTTCCACAGGCTGCAGGATATAACTGCTCTTATTTCTGGTGTCTGCTCCCTGGTGGGTGAGGTTGATCCAGGGGCTTGTGTACGCTTCCTGGTGTGAGGAACTGGTACCTGCCCTCTTGTGGGTGGAGCTGGGTCTTGTCCCTCTGATGGACAGTGCCGTGTCAAAGGGTGTGTTTTGACGTGACTTTGAGCTCAGTACAACTTTAGACAGCCTGTCTTCTGATGGATGGGGCTGTGTTTCTATCTTGGTGGTTGTTTGGCCTGAGTCTTTCCAGCTCTGGATCCTGCAGGCTGTTGGGTGGGGCTGGGCCTTGGTGCCAAAATGTGGACCTCTGGGAGATCTCACTCCAATCACTATTCCCTGGGGCTTTCACTACCAGTGTCCTTGACCTCACAGTGAGAAATAGTCAACTTCCACCTTCCCAGAAGACACTCTAAGACCCCTAGGTAGGTGTAGCCCAGGGTTCTATGGAGGTACTGCTTTGTGCTGGGTCCCAGTGCAAGTGAGACCTTGTGTGAGCCCTCCAAGAGTGGAGTCTCTTTTCATCCAGCCCTGTGGAGCTCCTGAACTTAAGCCTTGCTGGCCTTCAATCCTAAATGCTCTGGTGGTTCTTCTGCCTGATGCCAGCCCCTCAGACTGTCTTGGAGGACTATTTTATGTAAGAACATCCTTGTGTAGCCTGTGTGGGTTTAATACTTTTTGGTGCAAGTGTTGTTTTTATTATAGATGTCTGCCACCTCTTTCCTCAGTGTATGCTGGCCATTATCCCCTTTATAGGAAGTGTGACTGATGTTGTGAGGACCAGAGCCTGCACTGGATATTGAGTAGGGCCTCCCCTTTTCTCTGTGGTTGTCACTGCCCTGTCAGAGGAGGGATCTGCTCCTTAGATGTTGAAGTATAGGCCCCCAGTTCTGTTTCTTAGCTGTGTTTCTGATCTGCGGTGTGAGGTAGGTGGGATTGGAGCACTCCCACTGGGAGGGAAGCCACTGAGTATTCCTCCTCTGGAGTTGTTCACCTGTGGGTGTGCTCTGTTGTGTCACCTTTCATCCATTGTGTGAGCTCTCAGATTACACTGTTGTTGGCACTGCCTATGGCCCCACCTTAACTATGGATATGCCGGCAATTGGCCCTGGTGTCTCTCAGACGTTGCTTTCACCAGGCCACCAGTGTAGATCCACAGAAGTTAGGTTCCAGGATTGCAGTAATCATGGATCTGGACCCACTGTGGGTGCTATGGGGGCAGTTCTGACTCTAGCCTGGCCCAACCCTCCTGTGTATGTGACCACAAAGTCTACAGCTGCTAAAGCTAGGCCTGTCTTAGCTGTGGGAGCACTTGTTGTCCGTTCAAATGTTCTGTAGGTGCTAAGTTGACAAGGCCAGTTGTAGGGGTATCAATTCATGGTTTGCACAGCTGCAAGGAGAGATTTCAGCTTTACTTCCTTAGTTGCATGTCCCCAGGGGCTCAGCTGTAGTTTCGGCCCCACCTCTGCATGTGGGCCACCCACACAGGTCTGCTCCTGAGGCTTCCCTGGAGCACACAAGTCTGCCCCAGTGTGGAGGAGGTGCAGAGGTGGCACAGTGGCCAGGGATGCAGGAGGCCCAGTGGCAACAGGTGCGTAGGGAAGCCAGAGGCCATGGGCTCAAGAGTCGGCCCTGGCAGGGACCCTTCCTACTGTCTGGCCACACATGTGAGAGAGCCGGCCCCAGCAGTGACTAGGCACATGGGGGAGCCAGAAGTCATGGGCATGATAGAGCCAACCCCAGCAGAGACCCTTCCTATTGCCTGGCTGTGGGTTCAAGAGAGACGGCCCTGGTGGTGATGAGGCATGTGGGAAAGCCAGCAGCTGTGGGGTGAGAGAGCCAGCCCTGGTGGGGGCCTTTCCTAATACCAGGGGAGGCAGGGACAGGTGCATGGGGAGAGAGGCTGCAATGGCAGTTCTGCCCCGTATGTGTCACTTAACAATGGAGCTTTGATTCTATGGCAGTCTGGGTTTCCTCCACAAGCATTCCCAGTTGAAGATTTCCTCACTCCCATCCCCTCAGGCTGTCTCCTCACAGCCAACAGCAGTCCTCTTCCTAGTTTGTTCTCGAAACCCCATGTTCCAACACCCAGCCCTCATCTGCACCGGAGACACACGTCTCAGCCTGGGGCATGCAGCAGGGCTGTGGCACGGACCATGTGTGTAAGTCTTACTCTATCCTGCCTGCCACAAACCAGTTGCTATACTCTCTTCTGATAGCACCCAAAGCTCCCCTTCTTATCCCAACTGTCCTCTCCACAGGTGAGGGGGTCTTCCCTGGATGCGGGAACCTCTCCTCACCTACAGCTTCTCTCCCAGGGGTGCCGTTCCTATCCCATTTCCTCTCCTCTTCTTTTTATTTTCTTTTTTCTTTCATCCTACCCATTTACATGGGTATATTTCTTGTCCTTTTATGTGTCTGAGGTCCTCTGCTAGTGTTCAGCCAATGCTCCATGAGAGTTTTCCATTTGTAGATGTATTCTTTTTTTTTTTTTTGTGGTACGCGGGCCTCTCACTGTTGTGGCCTCTCCCCTTGCGGAGCACAGGCTCCGGACGCGTAGGCTCAGCGGCCGTGGCTCACAGGCCCAGCCGCTCTGCGGTATGTGGGATCTTCCCGGACCGGGGCACGAACCCGTGTCCCCTGCATCGGCAGGCGGACTCTTAACCACTGCGCCACCAGGGAAGCCCTGTAGATGTATTCTTGATGTATTTGTGGGGAGAGATGAACTCCACATCTTCCTACTCCTCCACCATCTTGATGCCACCTAAATTTGTGTTTACTAGTGGGATTTTTCTTTTCCTATATATACTTACTTCTTATTATAGCCTTTTCTTTTCCAATTAGAGAAAAACATGTAACATTTCTTTTAGAGTTGATTTAGTATTAATGAACTCTTAGTATTTGCTTGTCTGGGAAGTTCTTTATCTCTCCTTCAATTGAAATGATAGGCTTGCTGGGTAGAGTATCCTAGGTTGCAAGTTTTTCCCTTTTAGCACTTTAAATATGCGTATTATGTGTATGCCTTCTGGCCTGCAAAGTTTCTGCAGAAAGATCACCTGTTACCCTTATGGGAGTTCCTTTGTATATAACTCTGTTTTTCTCTTTCTGCCTTAGATTCTCTCTCTAACTCTTGCCGTTATGATATGTCTTGGTGTAGCTCTCTTTGGGTTCATCTTGTTTAGGACCCTCTGTGTTTCCTGTACCTGGATATTTGTTTCCATCTGCAGCCTTGGGGATTTTTCAGCCACAATTTCATTAAATACATTTTCAAACCCCTTATTTCTCTCTTCTCTTTCTGGGACCCCTATAATGCAAATATTGTTACACCTCATGTTAACCCAAAGATCCCTTAAATTGCATTCATTTTTTATTTGTTTTTCTTTTGAGGTGATTTTCATTATTCTATTTTCCAGATCACTTATGCATTCTTCTCTATCACCTAGTCTGCTGTTCATTCCTTGCAATGTGCTTTTTTATTTCAGTTATTGTATTCTTCAGTTCTGCCTGTTTCTTTTTTAAATTTTCTTGTTCCTTGTTAAAATTCTCACTGTGTTCATCTATTCTTTTCCCTAATTCAGTTAGAATTCTTATTACTAACGCTTTGAATCTTTATCTAGTAAATTGTTTTTTTCTGTTTCATTAGTTGTTTTTTCAGGGTTTTTTTCCTCTCTCTGTCAAGTGAGACAAATTCATTCCTCAGTCTTCTCATTTTGCTTATCTTCCTCTGTCTCTATGAATTAGATGACACAGTTACCTATGGTAGTCTTGAAGGATCCCTATACAGTCTGTGTGGGTCCACTGGCTTTGGTGGGAGAGCTGGATTTGACACGAACACAAGTCATGTCTTTCCTCAAGGTGTGCTGGCAGCTATCACCTTGGTAGGAGGTTGAACTGGAGATGGAGGGGTTAGGGCAAGAGCTAGGTGTGAGGTGGGGTTCCTCCCCTGCTCAGTGGCTGTCAACACCCTATTGGGGGTGGGGTCTTATGTTGCTGGAGCAGAAGGCCTGAGGGTCAAGTCCTAGCTGACTCAGTTTCCTTTAAGTGTGTGTTCTTCTCCCTACCAACCCCAACACCCTTGCCCCAGAGGGGAGCAGTGCTGGAGCAAGTGTGGGTATTTGGCAAGGGTCAGGGCACAGGCTGTTGTGGTCTGGCCACCCTCAGAAATCCAGACAGCCTCTGATGCACCACCTGTGCAATCGCCAGTAATGGCTGTCCTCTCCCTGTTCAGAGTCCCCTCAACATCTCACCACTGGCTGAGCTCTTTCCTCAGTCATAGTAGCTCTCACTCAAGTGTGGAGCTGTGACACGAGGCAAGTGGTGCTAGAGCATTCCCTTGGCTCAGTCTGGGGCATGTGCTGGGCTGGTCACAGGAAACAAGTCAGCTACCCATGCAATTTTAATTTCGATCCGCTCCCTCCACCTTGCCTTGGGAGCAAGTAAGTGTCTCCACACTCCTCACAAGTGGATTCTAGGCTTCCTACAGCCCTCCTGTTAGTCCTACCAGCCCTCCAACCACTGCTGGGGTTCATCTTCCCTTTGTTGGACCCCAGGGCTCAGGTGCCCAATATGTGGCTTGAACTCCTCTCTCCCCAAGGAGGGTCTTCCACCTTTCCTTGTGTCCTCTCCCAGGGGCACAGGTCCTGGCCTGATTGCTTTTCTTCCCTTCCTCTTCTCTTCCCACAATTCTATGTGGATCTTTCCTATAGCCTTGGTTGTATGGGAGTCTTTCTGTTTATCTCCAGTTAGTTTTCGGTAAGAATTGTTCCACATGTAGGTGTATTTTTGATGTGTTCATGGGGAGAGGTGAGTTCCATGTCCTCTTACTCTGCCATCCTGATTCCTCCTTAGGGCTGTTTTTCTTCTGTTTCTCAGTCATGGTATATTGTCTCAAGTTTCTGGTCATCTCCGTTTGTGTGCTGGAAAGGAATTTAAATGTTACTTTTGGGAATAATTTAAAGCTAAGGATGATATTACCATTTTTCTAAGAGGATATTTGCTAGGCACAGGGTGCACTTGCAATCTGGAGTTACCTTACACCAAGTTCAGTTTTGAGATTTTCTAAGCCACCAGTGTGATTCAAGGCTAGGCTGCTGGCCCTCTGCTGACTCATTCCTAGGGTGAATCCTTACTTGTTTCAAACCAAAGCAGGTGTAGTTCATCATGGTCCACACCCTTGGTGAATGCTGGACTCCTACTTTTGTTTCCGTAATCCCAAAAGACTGTCAAAAGTGACACAAGGGTCTTCCCTGGTGGTGCAGTGGTTGACAGTCCGCCTGCCGATGCAGGGGACACGGGTTCGTGCCCCAGTCTGGGAAGATCCCACATGCCACAGAGTGGCTAGGCCCGTGAGCCATGGCTGCTGAGCCTGTGTGTCCGGAGCCTGTGCTCCGCAACGGGAGAGGCCACAACAGTGAGAGGTCCGCGTACCACAAAAAAAAAAAAAAGTGACAAAATCATTTAGCTGCCATTTCTGAGGCAGAAATAGCCTTGAATGCCTAACTTACCTCTAGATCTTGGAGACAGGTATTATGTTTTGTCATGAATTTTTAATTGTCTTCATTGAGAAGATCATATTACATTGTTTGCCATTATTGGAAACGTATCCATACTTAAACTAAAAGTTTTAAATCTTTTCTCTGTCATTTATATTTATTTTTGTATGAAGTGTGAAGTAGAGTTCTTATTTTATTTTTCTTCTTGTGGATAGTCAATTTTCCAAATACCTTTTATTGAAAAGCTCCTCCTCTCAGTGTTGATTTCTCATGCCAGTGCACTTACATCAAAGGTCCATATACATAAAGCTTTAATCTTGGGCTCTATTCCATTATCAATTACCAGTCCATTTTTATCCTGGCATATGCACCACTGAATTTTTTGGGGGGGGTTGGGTTAATTTTTTTAAAAACATTTTTATTGGAGTATAATTACTTTACATTGTTGTGTTACTTTCTGCTGTATAGCAAAGTGAATCAGCTATACATATACTTATATCCCCATATCCCCTTCCTCTTACGTCTCCTTCCACTCTCCCTATCCCACCCCTTTAGGTGGTCACAAAACACCGAGCTGATCTCCCTGTGCTATGCGACTGCTTCCCACTAGCTATCTATTTTACATTTGGTAGTGTATATATGCCAATGCCACTCTCTAACTTCGTCCCAGCTTATCCTTCCCCCTCCCCATGTCCATAAGTCCATTCTCTATGTCTGCATTTTTATTCCGGCCCTAACCCTAGGTTCTTCAGAACCATTTTTCTTTTAGATTCCATATATATATATGTTAGCATATGGAATTTATTTTTCTCTTTCTGACTTACTTCAGTCTGTATGACAGACTCTATGTACATCCACCTCACTACAAATAACTCAATTTTGTTTTTTATGGCTGAGTAATATTCCATTGTATATATGTGCCACATCTTCTTTATCCATTCATCTGTCGATGGACACCTAGGTTGCTTCTATGTCCTGGCTATTGTAAATAGTGCTGCAATGAACATTGTGGTACAGGACTCTTTTTGAATTATGGTTTTCTCAGGGTATATACCCAGTAGTGGGATTGCAGGGTCATATAGTAGTTCTATTTTTAATTTTCTAAGGAAACTCCATACTGTTCTCCATAGTGGCTGTATCAATTTACATTCCCAACAACAGTGCAAGAGGGTTCACTTTTCTCCACACCCTCTCCAGTATTTATTGTTTGTAGATTTTTTCATGATGGCCATTCTGACCGGTGTGAGATGATACTTCATTGTAGTTTTGATTTGCATTTCTCTAATGATTAATGATGTTGAGCATCCTTTCATGTATTTGTTGGCAATCTGTATATCTTCTCTGGAGAAATGTCTGTTTAGGTCTTCTGCCTATTTTTGGATTGGGTTGTTTGTTTTTGTGATATTGAGCTGCATGAGCTGCTTGTAAACTTTGGAGATTAATCCTTTGTCAGTTGCTTCATTTGCAAATATTTTCTCCCATTCTGAGGATTCTCTTTTTGTCTTGTTTATGGTTCCCTTTGGTGTGCAAACGCTTTTAAGTTTCATTAGGTCCCATTTGTTTATTTTTGTTTTTATTTCCATGTCTCTAGGAGGTGGGTCAGAAAGGATCTTACTGTGATTTAGGTAAGAGTGTTCTGCCTATGTTTTCCTCTAAGAGTTTTATAGTGCCTGGCCTTACATTTAGGCCTTTAATCCATTTTGAGTTTATTCTTGTGTATGGTGCTAGGGAGTGTTCCAGTTCCATTCTTTTACATGTAGCTGCCAGTTTTCCCAGCAGCACTTATTGAAAAGGCTGTCTTTTTTCCATTGTATATTCTTGCATCCTTAAACAAAGATAAGGTCACCATATGTGCATGGGTTTATCTCTGGGCTTTCTATCCTGTTCCATTGATGTATATTTCTGTTTTTGTGCCAGTACCATACTGTCTTGATTACTGTAGCTTTGTAGTATAGTCTTAAGTCAGGGAACCTGATTCCTTCAGCTCCATTTTTCATTCTCAAGATTGATTTGGCTATTCGGGGTCTTTTGTGTTTCAATACAAATTGTGAAAAAAAAATTTCTAGTTCTGTGAAAAATGCCATTGGTACTTTGATAGGGAATGCATTGAATCTGTAGATTGTTTTGGGTAGTATAGTCTTTTTCACACTGTTGATTCTTCCAATCCAAGAACATGGTATATCTCTCCATCTGTTTGTATCATCTTTAATTTCTTTCATCAGTGTCTTATAGTTTTCTGCATACAGGTCTTTTGTCTCCTTAGGTGGGTTTATTCTTACGTATTTTATTCTTTTTGTTACAATGGTAAATGGGACTGTTTCCTTAATTTATCTTTTAGATCTTTCATCATTAGTGTATATGAATGAAAGGGATTTCTGTGCATTAATATTGTATCCTGATACCTTACCAAATTCATTGATTAACTTTAGTAGTATTCTGATAGAATCTTTAGGACTCTTTATGTATAGTATCATGTCATCTGCAAACAGTGACAGTTTTAATTCTTCTTTTCCAA
This sequence comes from Aethalodelphis obliquidens, assembly GCF_003676395.1. Classification (NCBI taxonomy): domain Eukaryota; kingdom Metazoa; phylum Chordata; class Mammalia; order Artiodactyla; family Delphinidae; genus Aethalodelphis; species Aethalodelphis obliquidens. Next base: position 2,034,859 of record NW_020838046.1, read on the forward strand.
TTTGGATTCTTTTTATTTCTTTTTCTTCTCTGATTGCTGTGGCTAAAACTTCCAAAACTATGTTGAATAATAGTGCTGAGAGTGGACAAGCATGTCTTGTTCCAGATCTTAGAGGAAATGGTTTCAGTTTTTCACCATTGAGAACCACGTTGGCTGTGGGTTTGTCATATTGGCCTTTATTATATTGAGGTAAGTTCCTTCTATGCCTACTTTCTGGAGTTTTTTTTTTATCATAAATGGGTGTTGAATTTTTTCAAAAGCTTTTTCTGCATCTATTGATAAGATCATATGGTATTTCTCCTTTAATTTGTTAATGTGGTGTATCACATTGATTGATTTGCGTATATTGAAGAATCCTTGCATTCTTGGGAAAACCCCCACTGATCATGGTGTATGATCGTTTTAATGTGCTGTTGGATTCTGTTTGCTAGTATTTTGTCCAAGATTTTTGCATCTCTGTTCATCAGTGATATTGGCCTGTACTTTTCTTTTTTTGTGACATCTTTGTCTGATTTTGTTATCAAAGTGATAGTGGCCTCGTAGAATGAGTTTGGGAGTGTTCCTCCCTCTGCTATATTTTGGAAGAGTTTGAGAAGGATTGGTATTAGCTCTTCTCTAAATGTTTGGTAGAATTTTCCTATGAAGCCATCTGGTCCTGGGCTTTTGTTTCTTCAAAGGTTTTAAATCACAGTCTCACTTTTAGAGCTTGTGATTGGTCTGTTTATGTTTTCTATTTCTTGTTGGTTCAGTCTCAGGAGGTTGTGCTTTTCTAAGAATTTGTCCATTTCTTCCAGGTTGTCCATTTTATTGGCATATAGTTGCTTGTAGTAATCTCTCATGATCCTTTGTATTTCTGCAGTGTCAGATGTTAATTCTTTTTCATTTCTAATTTTGTTGATTTGAGTCTTCTCCCTTTTTTCTGGATGAGTCTGGCTAATAGTTTATCAATTTTGTTTATCTTCTCAAAGAATTCGCTTTTAGTTTTACCTTTGCAATTGTTTCCTTCATTTCTTTTTCATTTATTTCTGATCTGATCTTTATGATTTCTTTCCTTCTGCTAACTTTAGGGTTTGTTGTTGTTGTTGTTCTTTCTCTAATTAATTGCTTTAGGTGTAAGGTTAGGTTGTTTATTTGAGATGTTTCTTCATTCTTGAGGTAGGATTGTATTGCTATAAAATTCCCTCTTAGAACTGCTATTGCTGCATCCCATAGGTTTGGGGTCTTCATGTTTTAATTGTCATTTTTTTCTAGGTACTTTTTTTTTTTTTCGGTATGAGGGCCTCCCACTGCTGTGGCCTCTTCCGCTGCGGAGCACAGGCTCCAGACACGCAGGCTCAGCAGCCATGGCTCACGGGCCCAGCCATTCCACGGCATGTGTGATCCTCATGGACCAGGGCATGAACCCGTGTCCCCTGCATTGACAGGCGGACTCCCAACCACTGTGCCACCAGGGAAGCCCCTGTTTCTAGGTACTTTTTGATTTCCTCTTTGATTTCTTCAGTGATCTCTTGGTTATTAAGCATTGTATTGTTTAGCCTCCATGTGTTTGTATTTTTTACACATTTTTTCCTGTAATTGATATATATTCTCATAGCGTTGTGGTTGGAAAAGATGATAGTTGATACGATTTCAATTTTCTTAAATTTCCCAAGGCTTGATTTGTGACCCAAGAT